>NC_050600.1:5015211-5122711 GCF_013368585.1 Megalops cyprinoides | reverse complement strand
AATGTGGAGAAACAACAGTCTTGGCAACATAAGATTATAGTGTGGTAGTCTTACAAGATGCAGTACATCACTTTAACCCTCAATAGTACCGTGTCATATAAAAATAAGACAAAACATGTTATTATACATGTGCATATGTATGCACATGTATATGATTACAGTGACACATCTCAGGATTTCCACGGACGAAATGCTACTATTTCAGGATCAAAAGCCTTCACCTTCATCCAGTGCACATTTTTTATGGGATATGTGATCAATTCGTGTGGTATCAGCTTAACATAAATGCAACCAACATAGACACACATGAACATGGCTCAGGGACAGCATGAATGAGTCCGTTTTGAAGTATATAATATGCAAAAAGCCATCTTAACACCTGCTGGACATCAGTACTGTAAAGTGTCATGAAGCAATATAATGTATTTGATGAGTGGTCTTGAAAACTCAATCTAAATGGTTGAAAGCTGTGTGTCATATATCAATGACAAAATGCCTTTTGGGGGAAAAATATTTTCAACATTATAACACGGCCTTTTCCGAAGGAAACCCAGTCACACTGTGCTTGTGCTGTGTTTCTAGGCTGTCATAGGGTTTTATGGCACAAAGGCTAAAGCAGCTGTAACAGCTGAGATTAGCGCAGAAAGTGAGAGCAATCCAGATGAAGAGGGCGCTGAAGCTGAGAGTGAGGCAAGCGTTTCCGAAGATGAGTAGGCAGGAGGCAGGGCAACGGCAGTATAATCTGAGAGGGCGAATCGCCAGTCCCTGTGGAGGAATTCTGGCTGTGCCCTCTGCCCTTCTCCTGGGGAAACCAAAGCCACCTCTGGTGGACCCAGTACCTCCCCTCTCCTGCCACTATTTTTTTTTTTTTATGTTCAACACTGTTTTCATGTCCAGCACATTGCTGAGCAGTCTAATATTTTTCTCTTGCAGAGGAACATTAATTCATCTTTAAACTGCCACCATGGAGAAAAAACCCTGGAGCCTCCTTTTACCGTAGTATCTACATCTCCTTTTACAGCTCACATGCTCTCTAGACCAGATTATTGGGTTTCCTCTGAGGATGATGCCATTTCATTGAAAAAGTGGGAACAAATAAAAGCAGACATCAATTTGGTTACATCATTGACATTTAACAGATATTCTTATTCTGAGCAATTACAACATTACAATTGTTACATGTTATCCATTCATATAGCTGGATCCTTACTGAGGTTAGATACATTGCCCAAGGGTACAATAGCAGTGCCCTAGGCAGGAATTGAACTGGAAAGCTTTTGGTCACTAGCCCTGCACCTTACCACTACGCTAAACTGCCACCCTGACATCCATGCCAACAGCTTGGTGAGAGCTAGCTGACCTCAGCAGAGAAAACCTGGTCAAGTTGAAACCTCTCCTCAGCTCTGTTAAGACACAGCAAGAAGTGGAAAAGACACAACATCCCATTCAAAGAGGTCTAAAATAAAAGAGGGTTCAAGTACACATCTCTTACATCACATCACATTACTTTCAGATAACATTAGAGACAGTAATAGGGGCTTTCTGACAATTACAAATGATACCTAGGAACGACGAATGCTTTCTAAGAAGTAATTGTTTCAAATGCAAATAATTCATGAGAAAATGAGCTTTCTGTTGCACAATGACAAACTTTGTGATGTAGAAACGAAGCACCTGCTCTCAGAGAAAAGCAAGCTGCAGTTGGCAGCAACAGGAGTTTCCACCCTTATGCCGTAGGGCTAAATGTTCTGATATAAGTAATATGTTGCAAAAGCTAGAGGGCGGTTGGGGTGATGTTGGCAGTGGCAATATTTCTTAAATGGAACCTGAGATCTGTTATGATATCGTGTCAGATTTTCCACACAGTGCACCTGGTTAATGAAGAGTTAAGACAGGGTTTTTGGTAATGTTTATGTCAATTATGTCAAAGCCTGACAAAATCTGGTTTACTTCTCGGAAATCCAGCAAGCAGGTCTAATCCATTGTAAGAATTCAGTAGCAATCCCCACAGAGGACTCAAAAGGAAAATTTTTAATTTGCTTGCTGGCAGGCCTGAGAGAACACAGCGGGCATTTATGAGGCGGCTGTGCTTAAATGACAGCTTTTCACAAAATGCTGCTGTGACTCTTGAAACACGGTACGCATAACATGCAGCTGCATGCCACATTATGTATGCACACATACACACAAGCACAGGCTGTTCTCAAGATCAGATTTAAAACTATGGCAGTCCGACACACCCATATATAAGCAAATATTCAGAACAGAAAAGGTTTCCAGCTCAATAAAAGCTTGAGTTGAGAAGGATGTTGCCATGCTTGCATAAAATGTATGCTTTGTAAACAAAGAGTCCAGAGTTCTAATACTGCTAGCATCTACTTTTCAGCCTTCCTGCCAGTCACAATTTTGGCTCAAACATACTATCTTTACTTTGCACCAGGTGACGTTCACACTCGCTGCATCACTCTGGAAAGCCCTGTTACATAAGAACTGTATAGAACTCTACAGGATCTCAGGCGCTTTGTACAAGTTATTATAACATTTCTCACTCCTTGCAAATGATAATCGGCGGAGCAGCAGCATCTTAGGCTCAGGCTTGTGCACAGAACTCAATTTTTAGAAGTTTTTTTTTTTTCAGAAGAAGAAAATGTAGTTAAGAAAATGTAGTTGTGCCTTGTCTGTTTCATAGCAACAACAGTATTCATAGAAAACACTCCAGCTGTGTTTTGCTGCTAATGATAAGCTTAGATGTAGAAAACAGAGAAATGCTAAGCTTCTTGGGCTCTACCAACCATTAAGACTGACTGATATCCCTTGTCTTGCACACAGTGTGATGTAGAGAAATATTTTGTGGCACCGAATCCATTCTGGCAGAGTCAACCATGCCAAGGCCAACTCTGCAACACTGAAGTCACAGAGATACGGCTCAATGTAAGGGCTATAAGGAGACCTTACAAGTTCTTACATTTTCAGAGGAAAGTTTCCACAGATACAGCTAAAGCATGGAGGCTCTGGTGGTTTGGTTAGCCGAAGGAAATGCTTTGTAAACAGGAAATATTTTGTAAACAGGAGTTCCAGGGTTCATATCCATGCTGTGCCTTGATTGCCAATCCACATTTTGGCTGAGGAATCAGTCATTTGCTTGAAGTGGCTCTATGAGCTACTATGAACCAAAACACCGCGGGCAAAACATCATGCTCCAGGTGAGGCTCGAACTCACAACCTCGGCATCACTCCGCAGTGTACTGTATTATAAGTACCGCGCGCTAACCGATTGCGCCACTGGAGCGCTGATGAAACTATCCCAATCCTGAGCAAGTGCAGCTGAAGGCCAGAAAAAGCACCATTATGACCGCCTTGAAGCCTTCATGTTCTTAACCTTTCAGAACAAACCCTACAAGGTTATGTTACCTTTTCAAATGCAAATCATTTGATATTATTATAAAATGCTGGACAGTGGGCTGATTCAACATTTGGAGGACTGAAAAGTTTATTAAACACAATTAATGCAAAACTCCTAACACAACAGGAAGTCCCTGTGTCATGACGATCTGGATGAGGGTGATACAAGTTTATGACATTTGGAAAAATGCTGACATCTGCTATTTCGAAATATGATATCCTTATTTATGGTTAGCAAGAGACTGGGGAGAGAGAACAACAGTCAAAAAAAGTGATTTTTTTTTTCTAATTTTTAGTCTCTGTTGTAGGTTGTTGTGTTGTCTTTGTAATTTTAGTGAAAGTATGAGAGTGTTGGGCAGGATTCCAGTGCGTCTTACATTCAAATGCATGAGGCAGGGTTAACAATGAGCTAACAAGAATGAGAAGACATCCTATTTCAAGAAAGAGGCCGTTTAATCTAATTTAATCAAGTTCCCTTTTCAAGTCAGCCCTCTGAGCCTTGCTCATGCATTTTAGGTTTGATCAAATTTGGCATTTTCCTGTCTCTGTGGTTTGTAAGTTTTAACTTCTTTTTGAGTGCATGTATCTTGTGTTGCTTTTTTACTTTCCAAAGTGAGTTTCTTCTCGTGTTTTTTGTCAAAGAATAATTCATAATTTGTCTTTTTTAAGGCATCCATTATAATTATTATTATTTATAATTATATTTATTACTTTGGACCCCTAACAGCTAAGCCTCTATTATGAACTACTTGAATTGTTATGAACAATTTAGTGGTTGTTGGGCATATCAAACTCTGGAATAATCAGTGAGTTTTACAGACATGTTTTACAGGTCTATAAAGTTTGGGAGAATTGGATGACAATTGGATGGTCTTCACGCCGTGTTTCTATGAATTAGACTAGATCCTGTACAGACATAACGCCGGAAGCAACTAGCGAGCAACAGATATGCATATTTTGAGGTTCGAGACATTCTGTCCCGCTCCCCCGCCGCCATCTTGGCTCCATGTCCGTCAGTTTCTGCATTCTGAACTTTAGTGCATGCGTCAGCGTGCAGGGGGCGGGGTCAAAGCAGTTGCTGTTGGGCTTTTAAAAAATGTTTTCTGTATGAACGCTCCGCTGCACATCTGCACTGATCAACGGATCTTCTGTCAAAAGTCTGCGCTAGAAACGATCAAAGCTAGCTACACAAGTTACAGCCGGCGAGAATGAACTACACGTACTGAAAACAATCAAATCAGGTATGTATTGGGTCGATGTATTTAGCTATTTCAACGTTATCGCCCATAAAATCGTAGAGATGGCAGGTGCAAGCGAGCCAAGATATCACTTTTTTGGAAGCGGTATTGTTGTTAGCTTGGGAGCCAGTCAAGTTACGGTTATCAAACTTGAAATCTAGCTTTAGGTGGCTAACCGTGTAACTAAAATGCCAGCCAGCTAGCTAGCTAAGTCGGTAGTCTGTTAAAATGAGTGGCAAGTTAGCAAACTGTCAAGCAAGTTGACCTGTTTTTGAGGTCATGTTAGATGGCTAGACAGACTAGCAGCGTAGCTAGCGATCCATGTCTTTCAGCTGTAAGTTACGCCTGGCTAAGTCACCTAAACTGTCTGTTCCGGAGCTCATATTTAAAAATACATACCGGTAAGTTAACCTATGTAGTCTAGGTAATGTAGCTAGGTGGTTACTGTTAACTATTTAGCTGATCTTCCTGTCTTCCTGTTACTGAATTACATTAACTAGTACAAGCTAGGTAGCGCTAGCTGGACCTGAATAATAAGTGTCATCAAAGTGAGTGACGTTGTCGCAGGCAAATTGTTTCTACCCATATGAAATTATTTTAAAACTGAGTAACTAATGTCAGTGTCTAGCATACGACGTGCGTTTGGTCATGTTAATAACTAGTTGGCCAGACTAACAGTTAGTGACTTACATTTAAAATGGGTTGATTTATGGGTTCATTCACCTTATGACATTTTGATGGTATGTGAGACTCACGCTTAGTTACATAAAATAAGTTAGCTGGCCGAGACTAAGGTAAGTGTGTGAGAAGTGTGGCTATGCTACCTACCGATCATTTTACCATTCAACTTATGGATTGTTTTAGCTAGTTAGCGGGCAAACTGCCTGATATATGACAGGTTTTGATAAACTGGTTAGACGTTATTACTAACTAGGAATGGATTCGGCAGTTTAAATACTTTGCTCCTTTAGTCCTGAAACGCAGTAGCCCTTGGGGGAGCTGGTCTAGCTACAGGTGAGAGTATGCAAACTGTTTATGGATTGTGATTGACACTGCTATTTAACTAGATGGACATGAGGTTTAGTCCTGAAGTCTAGGTTGGTTTTGCCTAGTATAGTAAGGCCTGTTCTGGGTTGAACCTCCAGAGAAGCACAATTTACTAATGTTAGCTTGTGACCTCCCAAATATTTCACAACACATGCTTGAAATGTACATACTTCAAAATAAAATGTAAGCTGGGTCCTGGGGGCAAATGCATGTGACTTCATGTTCTTGATGGTGTGCCCAGTGAAGATGTGGAGCTTCTGTCTTAGTTTGTTGGAGGTGGCACACTCAGACTTTTGGAAAAAGAGTGTAGGTTTTGTCGCTCACGCCTGGTTCCAGTGTCCCAGTTTTAAATCCAGCAATATCACAAAGTGCCTCATAACCACTGGGCCATTTGCTTCGGCTCTGTCATGCTATGAATATGGTCTCAGTGCCACTCTCATGGTGTATTCACTCTGCAGTCACTTGTGAAGGTGTGCTGCAGTGTTGCACAGCTTTACCTGTGTACTTTTAGCATTTACATGTATTTATTTGGCAGAAGCTTTTATCCAAAGCGACTTACAAGTGATGCAGAGTGTAACACAAGCAAAAAAGCCATAAGGGGTCAACAATATAATAGCGCTGCATGACCAGGTTCAATGGTTGGCCAGACAAGGTAGCTGGGAGAGATAACGAGTGCGTTAAACCATTAGATTACATTTTTAGTGGTTTATTAGAAAGCAGGTTCGCAGGTTGAGTTTTAGCAGGTTGAGTGCAACTCTTTCAAGGGGTTGTCAGTGTTCAGATCCCCTCTGAAGCCTGCTTTCTGTCTTTTCTACCACCTAGACCCCTTCTTCACAGATGCGTTATACAAGAACTAAGCACAGGAAAAGAAAAATAAATAGTGCAGTGTAGCATATGGTTTCAGCATACAGCAGGTTAAGTTCCCACAGAGCCTTTAGGGGATGTGAACCTTGCTCCCAGTTTTTCGACCGCCACACTGTGTATCTTCCCAGGCTCTTCAAAGCCAACTCAGCCCAATCTCAAGCGGCTCTGAGTGGATGGAACATCAGAGAGAGTGCAGGGAGGGGGGCTGTTTGACAGTTTATATTGAGAGCTAACGCTAAGTCATTTTCTGTTCCAGAGAAACAGTGAACAGATAGAATCTCTGCCTTTTCTTGTTTGTTAGTTTGTTTTTTTAAGGAGTCAGTCAGCCCTTTGGGTCTTCCAAGCAGAAAAACAACAAGAATTTTCTCCCTAACATGGTCACAATGTCTTGTAATAAAAATAATAATATGATTGCTAGTTCCACTCAAAGATTAGGGACCAAAATCTCTCCTGGGTAATAGCATCATATGAGTATCGTTTTCAGTTTGGCTGTTGAATGAGTTGTACAGCCATTATAATGCAGTGCACACCCACTCACGGACACAGCCACAGCCAGAAATATGTGAGTTCATGTGAGTACATGCTCTGAAAATGGCATCAGAGTGCCTGGTGGACAGTATCGGACAGTGTCTCACAAACTGGGTTAACCTGGGCCAGTTTGCACTGCTGTGCGTAGTGTTGCAGATGACACTCATTCAATCCAGTCATTATTGCGGAGTGCAGCTCGTGTCACTGGCAATAATCTCCGAGCCCTGCTGAGACACAGCGTGTGTGCGTCTGTTTTGCATATCCCTCCGCAGATGGGCATGAAGGCAGAGCGTGGCTGTGCTCACACAGAGCGTCTCTCCCGTTTCACAGCTCTGGTGTCACTGGCTCAGGATGTGTGCCAGCTATCGCCTGCCAGTTGAGAGTGGCTTCTGTTGAATGTCCTAATATGAGGATGCGTTGTCTTTTTGCCCTGAGTCTTTTATTTCCCCTCATCGGTGTGGTCATTGGAAGCAGGACTTCTACATCCGTAGTATTATATATTTGTGCCAGAGTTTCCAGGCATCATCAATTACAGCTGCACACTCATTCGCCCTTCCCTTGTGCTTTTCTGTCCTCCTCTATAGTTGTTTGTGCTCGTTCATTTGCATTTACAGGTTTCAGGTGAAGTCTTGTTTTAACTGACCGTACATCCTGCAGAGCTGCTGTTATGCACGTACACACACACGCACAGAGGTGTTCACATAATGTAATACACTGTCCTGAGTAATCTGTCCTTGCTCCAGAATTGACTGATGGCGAGACTCCCACAGCCTCACTGTGACTTGAGAGAAATAGCTCGTCTTTCTCAATTCAGCGTTCGCTGAAGCCCCAGTGGTCTTGTCTCATTGTCAGCTCAGGGCGAACCGTGATTGGATTCCATTGCTAGTAATAATCTTCTAATTGGATTCAACAGCAAATTGCATGCTTGTTTCTGTCTCTTCCTTCTTTATACATTTACTTTATTGCCACAAAGTAATGATGTGATTTATTTCCGCATTTTGTGCTTTCTAGAACTAAAATGAGATGCATAAAAAATGCATAAAAAGCCATAATGTGATCTCTCACCTGTGTGCGTTGAGCCTGTTTGGATTCACCACCACCTGAGCTTTCAAATCCTTTAAAGCTTATGTTGTAAGCCACCGGCGTTTTTTAATCAAGGGAATTATCGTTAATAATTGACGGATAACATATGACCTACATCCGCTCACATCTACAGGGCGTCAGTTAACTCATAATCCGGGGTGAATGGCCCCAGCCGAGCCCAGGGAGCGTGTGACCCAGGAATGAGCAGTGTGAAGTGGGCCTGTGTTCGTCTCTCCTGGCCTGTTTTACACTCTGACAACCGGCAGTGAAAAGAGAAGCACCATTTCACGAGCAAGGGATATAAAGGCAGACCAAGGGAACAGTAAAACGTGTAAAAGCTCAAGAAGTTTGCTGACTGTTTTTTCCAGTTTTAAAGCTTCTGGCAAGCACTCGCTTGCTCTTTCAAACCTGAACAACATGCAGCATCCTATCTCTTTATGCATAATGAAAGCATTCACGTTTCTACAGAAAGGCTGAATAGAGCTATTTGGCTTCATGAATAGCTCCTAAACTACGCAGCTATTTCAGAGCGAGGAGGCACCGTGCTTTCGTTGAAAGGCATTCGTCAGACAGAAATAGTTGATAGGGCACTTGCTTGTGTGTCATGCCGCGGGGAATGTGGAAGAGCTGGGGGCCGTTCGGGTGGGAGGCTCAGTGGCAGAGCCCTGTATTGATTGCTCAGAATCAGTCTGCTCGGCGCGTGTGATGGACTGCCGGGTTCACCGGTGGAGGATGCGGCAGCTCAGACGTGTCTGCCTCCCACAGCAACGTGTGAACCTGCGACTGCCAGCACAGGAACAGGAATTTTAAGTGGATAAGAAAGCTGTCAGCTGTTTCTTTGTGTTGTACAGCATTAGCATCTTCCTTACACTTTTCTCTTTATTGGAAATAGAGCAGGTGCTATCCGACAAACGCAAGAAGGCAGTCTTAAGATGTCTATTTTTGTCTATATCTAGGTTAATGAGTGCTTTTGCCTCTTGTGTAACTCGTTATTAGATAATTACATTTCCATGAAATCTTGTGTACCTCCCCAAAACCATTGAGTGCTGCTTTTCTCTAAGCCTCTTTATATTTAAATCATGGGCATCCTTTGTGCTGAGGTATATGCCTGTATACCCGTATACGTGATCCAGCCAGTGCAGTGGTCTCTGAAGGAGGACCACATCGATTTTGCATTGCAGTAGTTTGGTGCTCCGACTGACTTTCTCTCTCTCTCTCTCTCTCTCTCTCTCTCTCTCTCTCTCTCTCTCTCTCTCTCTCTCTCTCCCTCTCCCTCCCTTTAGGGGTCATTATAGGGCTGGAGTTCTGAGATGACGCCCCAGTAACGATGCCAACGTGCCGTCTGCCCTAGATTGACATAAGTATGGCTACAGCAAAGAAGAGTGAGTGCCGCCGTCACACAGCTATGTTTTTCTTTGTGTCACCAGAGGGTGAGAGGCTGCTGCACACACACACTGGATGTTTCACTGCTCAGCTGTGTGTTTTCTGATACACATCACGGCAGAAGAATGGCCGTTGCATAACTGAATTTATTTTTCAATGTTCAGCCCTTTGTGAGAAACATAAAGGCATTGTATTACACTTCCTGCACGTCAGGAACTTTGCCACTGGTCATCTGTTACCCAAACTGGAATTGTTGATAGATTTGTGTGCCTCCCACAATAGCACCAGGAGTATAATTACTTAAATAGCTAGTTAAGCCAGGACTTTAAAATGAGACCCTCAATGCACTGTTTTGCTCTGGAATAAAGGAATGTATACAGTGGACCCACTGAAAAATGTGGTACACTATAAGCTATTTGTTGAGTACTGTTTGAGAAACTGTAAAGTCAAATTAAAGCCAACACGTAGTGAAGATAAATTGTAATTTATCTAAAGTACTGAATTAGGTAAGTCAAAAATGTACTTTTCTTTTACAGACAGAATAGAAAATTTTCAATAAATTTTAATAGCAAGCAGTGTTTTTCCCAATGTGTATTTTTTACTTTTAATTTCTTACAGATGGCTGAACAGATCCTTAAGTAGTTTCTACTGTCATTATTAAGCTGAAGCCAAACCAGATGCAGGGACTGTCCGGCGAGCAGGTCACTCTCCTGCTGTGTTAAAAACTAAGGTGTATCTTTTGTCCATTTGTGGTTTTCTCTTTGAATAACTGGCGGATAGATCCATTTGTCCGAGCCCTTCTAGCCTTTGGTTTTTTTTGTTTGACAGAGCCTTATTAAAGAAATATTCTCAGAGGTCTATGAACTGTAGGTTCACTGTAGAAACAGACTGACAGTTTGGGCTCTCATTGCTGGCTGAGTGGTGTAGAATAAAGAGAGGAAAACAGGCTTTATCTTTTACATTTTCAGGTTTCCCTCTGTGTTCTCTGGCCTCTCCCAATCTGAGCACTCCATCTCGATGACTTCACCCCCATGTGACAGGCCCGTATTGTAACGCAGAGGGATGGGCAGGTCAGATGGGGAGGTCATCTTAGAAAAATAACCGCTATTTAATTTGGACACCCATTCCAGACAGTAATCAAGTTTGCCTCTGTCCAGACTATTGCCTCAACCCCAAACACATTTGCATGGATTTCAAACTGCTGTGTTCATTCCCTGACAATGCAATTGAATATTTGTTGAGGCAGTACAGGTTAAGCAGCATGGCCAAGGGTGCAACAGCAGTGCCCCACCAGGGAATTAAACCGGCAACCTCTGGGTTACAAGCCCTGATCCTTTACACTAAACAACACTGCTGCCCGGAGGAGGTTGTTGGAGTTGGCAACAGTGAACGTGTAACAATCACTGGACACCAAAGGATGTAAAAATAACATGAAACTAAGAGGAGTTTTGCATGGCAGCAATGAAAGTTAAAGTGAACAGATAAATTTAAGAAGCCGTCAGAGAGCATAAGGCCGAGGCGGAGGCTCTTTGAAGAGGAGAATGTGTAAAATGTCTGGAAAGGATCGAAATCTCTCAGACCTCAGAGTCAGCCAGACAAAGCCCGGTTTCCAGTCAGAAGGGGCTTTGATGTGCTTTGTTAAAAACTGAACTCTTTGCTCTAACTTTTGCGGTGTGGAGATGTTTGCAGAATGACCTCTCTGGCACCAGGGGAGAGTACTACTCGTGTGTTACAGCCAGTAAACATTCCTAAGCTTTTTAACCATGCCCTACTAGAGGGCAGTTTGTTCCACTACAGTGGAAATATTCCTAATAATCCCACAGCCAGCCAATCGGAGCTCTTATTGCACAACCCTTTGTTGTGTCAGCATCCCCCTGTGAGGAGCAGCTTTGAGCCTGTGGTGCTTTGGTTGACCCAGTTTGTTCTGCTTGTAGGAAGAATAGAGGGCCTGCAGATGTTCTTTCTTGTGTAGGGTATTTGTTTACATCATAAACAATCCAGTCCGAATCCAACATTTGATATGAGTTTAATGTGTATGAAACATCATCTTGATATCTCAGCGTGATGCCTCCGATATGCTGCTGGCCCAGACCTGGCCCCTTACTGACGGCTCAGGATGCATCTGGTCTGGACCAAAGGCTGCTTGGCTGTAGCCAGAAACAGCATAACCACAGGGTGGTCATTAAGTCCCAGTGTGTTTGGTTGAACAAGCTTCATATTCTTTAAAAATTACATGTAAGTGTTAATACTATAATTTCGGTTTCAGGTGTAACCCAGGGGGTGCAGAATTAGTTCATCCTACTTTTTGTTGAAATTAATACATTTCACAGAAATAGATTGGGACTTTATGACCTCAGATGGTGTGGATGTATTTCTGCCTATGACTATATTCATCACAGTCATACAGAGTTCGTGAACTGAACTTTTTCTGAGGGAGCAGTAGTTTGGTTACTTATTTTGTCTTGTTAAAATAGTGCTGTATTAATCCAAAACGGAAATTGCTTAATCCAAGAAGGAAATTACTGAAGGTCACAATCTGCTTGTGGCTGTTACTGATGTTGCATTTTGCCTGCTTTTCCATAATTACTCCTGCTTATTGTTTAAAAGCCAAACTCTTCCTCTGGCAGTGGACTGGGTCATATATGACAATAAAGTTATGAGGTATTAATCAAGAAAATGGCCTGTTTTTGACATTAAAGCATTGGAAATAATAAATAGTGAAGCTATGTCAGAATGATTTTAAAGAGACCAGGTGTAGCTGAATGAGATGTGACTGGTAGTCACTGACAGAGCCTGATAGTGAGTATGGGCAAAATTCAGTTCTGTTTCTATTGTGAAATCTCCCTTAAATGTACAATGAGCTCATAATCACTCATGCTGTAAGGGTGTTGTCATCACCTCTACACTGTACAAAGTATTTTATTCTGAGTTATTCAGAATTCTTTTTTTATATTCTTTCAGTGGATTCTTTCAGTGTGACAATCAAGTACTGCACTTAAAGTACTTCTTGCTAAGAAATGAAAATCTGTTTGTTTTTTGAGATTTTTTTTTTTTGAGTTTTGAAATGGTATCATATGTCAGCATATGGTACCAAAATGGTTCCCTATTTGCTGAAATGAAATAGAAAGTGCATGCAAGTGCCACCTTAAAATAAGAGTAATGCAGGATTGAAGAGGTGTTGAACTAATCTATGTTTAGGTCTTGTGTGTCTGGAAAGCCTAACTGTATGCACAACTTAATTTCGCCCTCACAGCACACCAGACTCCACCATCTGTCTGTTAATTGTTAAACAATGTCTGCTCTGTCAGAGATTTCTTTGTGAAATCTCAAGGCAAACGAGTGGTAGGAGAGACTGGAACTTGTGTGTGCGTGTGTGTGTCTTTTTGTGTGTCAGCCTTTGTGTGTGTGTGTGTGTGTGTGTGTGTGTGTGTGTGTGTTGGGGGGGGGGCTCGCAGTAGCATTGGTGTGCTTGTGTGAGTTGGCGTTTGCTTGTTTGTCTCCATGGCAGATAGAGATGTAGGAGAGGGCTTTTGCTGGTGCTTCACACAGATCACCCTGTGTCTCCCTGACTTCAACAGGTAACCGTGGTGACCAGATGATAATGATAGGCTTAAATTCTGACTTTAACTCATTTACTGCAATGCTCCCTCCCCAGGCACAGTCTCGGGTCACCTATAGCACATTGTGTGGCGTACGAGTAAGGAGCAGGCCTTTTCACGTCCCCAGAGGGGTACCATTGTGCAAGGTACTTAACCTGGAATTGCCTCCAGCCCAAGTAAATATCCAGCTGTATAAAATGGATAAAATTGTAACCTCTTGATGAGTGTCTGCGAAATGACAATAATGTAATGCCATTGGCATAATAATACAACCAGTGCTGTAGATATCGAAAGGTATTGATAGGTGTAGACTTAAACCTTTACCTAACATGAAGGATCAATTGAGAACAAGGTCTCATTTACAATGATATTTATAACGATGACCTAACAGACCTGTCCTTAGCTCAGTACCAGATATAACTCAGGGTGGACAGGGGTTTTATTGTGCTTACTCTACTTCCAGCCACCCTGTCTGGAGCTGGTCGTTTTCTGCTCACTTTAAAACACATTACGTAACGTGGCCAATAGTGCATGGAGCGGAGGAAGGCATTTTTATTGTGACACTGCGGAGTAAGGAAGAAAGGCGTTTTTCAATTACACAGTGTCACATGCCTCCGGTGAATAAAGAGGGCCACAGAGAAAGGTCCCCGAAAAGCAGCTGAATGTGGCCAGTGAGAATGGCACCATAGGGTGTTTTCCCCCTGTCTGGGTTGGTGTAATGTGAGAGCAAAGCACTAGAGAGAGTCTGAACAGGAGCCAGGGAGAGAGGGGGGAAAAAGAGAATCTGATTAGAAGAGCAGGAGGAATAGAGGAACAGGGGGATAACAGAAACAGAACACAGAACTGGAGTGGCAGAGAAGCCAATCTGCCTGCACTCTCTGCCTCTGCACCGGGGTCCTAACAGCACAATGCTGCCTCTCTGGGCACCGCTCCAGGGAATGTGGTTAGCACCGGATTAACAGCGTTGTCAAAAGGGTAGGAATCTCTCAGCATCGCTGTAATGAGCATGCAAAGAGGCCCAGTGACCTGGGTTTGACAGGCTATGTTAGCATAGCGTGTTGGAGCAGTTTCAGTGCTGTACAGGCAGACCTGGGGGTTCCCCCTCTAAAGGCAGGAGATATGGACATACTTAATCAGGTGTAGGGACACAGTGATATGATGGACATTTCCTGTCAGATATGACAACCATGATACAGACACACACACAGGGACCCTGATGTTAGGGAAGCCTTAATTTTATCAGCTGTCATGGCCAAAGGACATAATGATTCATGTGTGTAACATACACTTCCTCACATTTCCAAGTGTTACTCCTTTAACAAGCAGTCAGGGAATTATATTTCTCTTTTTCCTCATACTGTCTCACTTTTGAGCCCCTTGTCAAATAGTGCACAATAAAATGTCCTGTTACAGTCTGACTGTTTAGGGCATTATATCAAATAAAAACTGATTGATAGAGCAATCAAAGCAGTTTCTGTTACACCTTAGAGCATAACTTATATCTTTGCTCTACCATTCCTTTAAGTGGTTGTGTCCAGTTTACGCATGTTCTATCTATGGTGGTTTCTACTCTGAGAACTGCTGTAATTTCACTGTGTTCCTTCCCTTTTCCCCACCTCCACGTATGGATGACAGCTAGGAGCTGCAGATCATCCTCAGACCTCAGAGCAGAGAGAGGAGTTTCCCTTCTCAGAGAGATATGTTAATCCTCCTTTTTTATTCTTTTTAATCTGGGGACTGGTATTATGCTTGTCCATATTATACATGACCAGAATCTTAAAATACTTAATTCTTAAGATCAGCATGGCCTGGATATACAAATGAATTGAATAATAGATGGAGTAATCTCTGAAGTAAAATAAAAGGCATATGTATGTTGATGCGCTAAATTGAGTTCACTAAACTAAATTGAGTTTAACAATATGAAATATTCTGTAAACATTAATGTCCCCAGCCCCCTCCCCATCTGTGATTGTGCAAAACAAGCCCTTCAACCCCACCCTCATCCCCCTACCCACTCACCTTTCAGGGTTTGCAAAATTACAGTAATTGTGCTGTTACTATAATATCTGTCTCTGTAAGTATCTGGTAAGTGTAGGGAGTGGTGTTCTCTTTATACATTACTGAGCTATTCCTCAAGGAAACCCCAATTTCTTGGAATGTAGTCATTTGGAATGGAGTCTTCTGATTTATGTAGAAAGGTGTCCTCATTGGCCCCCTTCTGTAGGTAGTGTAGTTGAGGTGTCCACTTTTTTTTTGGTGACGTGTATGGGTAATAACTGGTTAAATTTGGATGGTGATTGTTTACAGGTAGTTAGAATGCTGAAGATGAAACCACTTGGGATTGAAAGAAGATTTTTCATCCTTTCTTTTCCTTTCTTGTCTGGTGCTCCACAGTGTTTTAATGTGGTCACATTTGCATAGCACATGCATTAAATATCCTTTTTCTTTAGAACATTTTGAGTACATTCTATTATTTTGCCTACTTTTAATAATTCATTTACAGCAGTTTACAGTGGAGTCTTTTGATGATTTTTAAATTGTAGTAGGCCTGTGTATTTACTGTGGATCTGAATGAATGCTTCGTGTTGAGCCATATGGATGTCCAGTTTAATTCATGTGGGTAAATCAAAGGTCAGCTGTCCCTGATGGTCCGCAGTTGGTCTAATGTTCTGTTAGACAGATTATAAAATATGCACATATTTTCATATTCTTTTTAGAGCATCTGTCAGTACCACTTCATACTGCTGAGTTCCTTGATCTACATCATTCATTGAAATGGATTTGATGATTGGACTTTTTACTTTGGGATGATGAAGGAATTATTTTTAGCAAGAGATTATTTCTAGAAAGCTACGTGAGGGGAAAGTTTTCTTGTTTAGAGGGTTACGTCATGTCAGGATGCTCATGCTTTATCAGGCTTCCCAGTGGGTTGATTTTGGGGTTATTGTGAAACTGGGTTTTTTCCGATTTGGTTTATTGAGACAGAGGGGGTTAAATGGGTTTTTTAGCTGTGTTATAAGAGGTTCTGACTGAGGTGGCTGGCAGTGATTGAGGGCTTAGACAGCAATAACAGAGGCTCTGAAAGAGAATGCCTATCTTCTGTTACACTTCCATTATTTCAGTCCAGCCCTTGGTTTCTGAGTGAGGTTACCATTCCAGCATATGTGAGTCTCCAATGGCCAGATGATAATGCTGTACATCAGGAAGATTAATACTGCCTTGATAATCGCATTATTGAGCATGATGGAATGTTGTGGAGATGCATAACTACTTGGGTGTCTGTACAGGGAGCAAAATTATAATTTTATTAGCACTGACTTACCCACAGTGACATTGTCAAAATGTTAACCTGCTTTTTTTTTTTTTTTTTTGTAAAATCCAATTGATGTCTCCTGTTGTTGAGTTGGTAGGGATTTATAGGCCTGCGTAGATAATATTTGACATGTTTTATATCCAAAAGGAGTCAATGGGCAAGTGAAGTAATATTGTGACTCAATGCAGTCAAAATCTTTTTCAGCATCCAGCATGTAGTTAGTATATGATATTTTTTGACAGTGTATCTGATAATCGAGCTTGGACTCCCTGTATGTTGGATATGCAAATAAATTTGCATGTGGTCTGTTTTAATGTTCCATCTCCTCCTCCAGTTTCCCCATAAAAAACTCATTAAACACCTGCGCAACAACACTAGCGATGTCACATGTGAGACCGTGCTGCTAAAGATGGAGCCACAGATACATCAGGTTGGACAGTTTGAAGAGGAGAGAGATGTAACCGAGCTTATTAATTGTTTTAACAGGCAGCATTTCAACATGCTCAACTAACATTTTGGGGAAATATTATTTATTTTCACAGCTGATCATTTTTGATGTCAGTAGAGTGTCATGAGTGTGACTGTTGGCAGCAAGGTCAAGTTCATTATGCAGCGTGCTAATATTGTTAAAGTATGCTGTCAATATTATGCGTATGTATTTATGCAAATGTCATATTTAATGTTAAATATATAATGTACAGATAAAAAGGTGCACTGTATTTTTTCCAACGGTAAACAGCATAGAAGTTTCATCAGAATCCACTTCTTATTCTTGTCTGTTGCTTTCGCTCTCTCCCCCTCTCTCTCACACACATAAACGCAGTCCTTGGTGTTTCAGTAAGAATACTAATGCTTCTCCCTGTGTCCAAGCTCCTTTGAAGTCAGGTGTTGACTGTTGAACCCGTTTACTGTGTTTTCAGCTGCGTTTTTTGTAGAAGTTAGAGGTCAAAGCTAATGTGTGTCCTCTGGGGCATGATGTGTCTGACAGCATTACAGCGATATTTGTTTACCGATTTCATGTTTTAAAAGAAACCCCAAAGGTGTCAGCAATTAAAAGTGCTTTTCAGAGTCATTAGCAGGGAATCCTTCCCAGTTAAAAAGCCATTTTATTGACTTTAAACGGTGGGATATTCTCAGAGGAGTTTGGTCAGAGTAAAAGGTCAGGGAAGTGATCGTACTAAAACCGCAAGAGCAGGCAGAGAAGTGAGAATGGTTGACATCAGCTGGATGGAGACATTGTTGGAAGAACTGTGTTCCTGATTGTCTGGAGAATTGCATCTTTCTGGAGTAAGATTAGGAACAATTCACCCCGCCACACAGATAAAGCCAGATACAGCACTCGCTGTGTGGGGAAAATCGACGGTGAACTGTACTGTACTTCCTCTGTGTGCATGGCCCATTCTGTCTGATCTGGAGTCAGTTATTGAGGAGGAGTACACTTTGTCTGACTCCTCTGGCCTGGTGGGAATGAAGCTGAGCACCACTGTAGGTGTTTGATTTCCTATAAATAAAAGAGAGGAGTACAAACATCGTTTTTTCTTTCTTTCTTTCTTTTCGGACCTGCAAAAGTACAGTTATGTAACACCATGTCATGTAGGTCCAATTACCACCATTTCTCAAGGTATTGAAAGTGTTAGAGCATACTAATACTCTGCGTTGTAGAGGAGACATATCATTTGCATATTTTTACATTCATTATGGTGATTGATGCATGAAATTTCGTACTTTTAGGATGTGAATCACAATTGGCTTGTAACCCTTGCAATGATATATGGCGGTGTCTCCTAGTACATAAGATATTGCCTCAGATCACAGATCTATAAAAGTCACTAATCAATCCAACAGCTTTGTATAAATATTCACACACAGGTGAGTGAACCTTTGGCATGGTGTATTCTTAAAAAAATATATATCATTTTATGTAACTCATTTCTGAGAGATGAAAGTTGCTAGATGGGTTGTGTGTCGGAGTCATTGGGCAATTGGAATGAGAAATATTGTAGCTGATAATAAACTCATCTAAATCAAACAGCAGTGAAGTCTTTATTCTGGTCTTAAAAAAATCAGTGCTTTTGAGTCAGGAGTAGTTTCTCAGATACTCCTTGTCATGATATTTTTTGTGTTCAAAGTGAAGTCCCCATAGCTAGCGATTACCGCTTTGCTGCATGTAGCCTACATCACTCAGGCAGTCGTGAATATTGTTTGTAAAAGTAGCCTCTATAAGGCAGAATAATGCTTAACAGTGAAGCAGAGCTATTGGAAAAACACACATAAAGAACAGAGGAAATGTTTTCAGAAACTCTTTGGTAAGCACATAATGGAGAAGAAATAAAATTCACTCTGCAGCTGTTGGGTGCGATGGCTTGGGATTCAATATCCTCGGAAGAGTCCTGCTTTGTCTGCTTCTGATGGAAAAATCTTGATGCACATCTTATTGTCACGTCATGTCTTTTGTGTTTCCTCACACGGTCGTCGCTCTCTTCCTTTCGCAGTATCTTCTCCTTTCATAACTCTTTGTCCGTTGCCTTCAATTTCCTCTGCTTGCACACCCGCTCTGTGGCTGGTCCCATGATTAAAGAGTGCAGCACAATCGATGGGAGTCCTTGAGGTGCCAGGCCGGATTCAAATGATTGCCTTTCGCAGAATGCCGCTGCATGTTCCGTGGCGACGGTGGTCACATGGCGTTGCCGTGATGTAACCAAGGGCCTGGTTCTCTAACGAGTGCTCCTCAGTCAGCAGTGTGTGATGAGGGTGTGGTCTGTGTCCCCGTCCCAGGCTCGTCCTCAAAGGCTGGGGGAGTGCGCTTCTCGGAGGAGGGGGCCGGGCCCGGCGCCCCCTCCCACGTCCACTTCGATGACAAGCTGCACGACTCTGTCGTCATGGTGATACCTGAAGCGGATGGGAACTTCCTGGTCAAGGTCAGTGGATTTTGCATTGTTTGTTGTAGTAGGGGACCCCCCCCCCCAGCACGCGCGCACACACACACACACACACCTCCTCACCCCCCTTCACTGTAAAGTGTCCTTCCAGTGAATGTCCAACGAGCAGAGCAACCCCAGAGGCAAACCAGTAGTTATGACTTTGTTTGACCTCATCTCAGGTTGTTAGGTCATTCACACAGATAAGAAAGGTGGTTATAACTACAGGACACACATCACTCATTGACTAAAAGGGCTCTTTTTCTGTGGCTCTGAAGCTGCTACTGTCAGCTGCTCTGAGCGGTAATTTGGTGGCTAATTACCTTTAACCATCACAAAATTGTATTCAGCTAGCAAACATTAACTAGGTTAAAATGAGGGGGTTGTTATGTAAATTATATAATGAATACCATTTTGTTATACATAGGACATACGCTTCTCATTACTAGCTACCTGTCAAGAAATGCTACAGAGACAGGAGATTGCTGCTGGTAACCATTCTTCACAGCAGACAGCTCAGATCCGCTGATCTCTCCTGTTATTCAGCTGGGAGGAAATCAAATGTGCTGTTTCCTTTTCTGTACCTCTCTGTCCACCCAATCGCGCACCACCAAATTACCAGCATGTTTCTGTTCTGGCAAACAGCAAAGACACACCAGCCAAAGCAGCCACCCGTTGCTGCAGATTCTAATGTTGAAATACCCCTTTCTTACATGCCAGCACAGGTCATAGTTCAAAGTTCATCACCAGGCCATCAAGCCACGATGACCAGTCTCAAACACAGTGTACCCTGTGTAGCTGGGGAATGATGATTTGGAGGATTTTAGGATTACACTGCTTCCAGCTGTTAATGTTAGAGAGCAGGAAGACTGCTGGGCTGAGCACTCTGGCTCCAGGACACACCCTGTCCCTAGTCTGTTAGAGGATCTTGTTCATCAACCTTGCTGTGTATTTCTTGCATTATGGTACATACCATTACTGTCATTTTAGTCATTATCATCAGCGGTTTACACAGGTTACCGTCCTATATATTTATGCAGCTGGATATTTACTATTATAATTTATTTAACAGTGGGTTAAGTACCTTGTCCAAGGGTACAACAGCAGTGCCTCAGGTCCCAGTTTGTTGTATGAGACAGAGATCAGGTCACAGTTTGCTGTATGAGAGAGATCAGGCCACAGTTTGCTGTATGAGAGAGATCAGACCACAGTTTGCTGTATGAGAGAGATCAGACCACAGTTTGCTGTATGAGAGAGATCAGGTCACAGTTTGCTGTATGAGAGAGATCAGGCCACAGTTTGCTGTATGAAAGAGATCAGGTCAGTTTGCTGTATGTGCTAAGAATAAGGCTAATATGGGCTTGTGGCTCGCGCAGTGTGTGTGAATGAGGGGGCTTTGCTAGAGGAGAGGCCGGACCCTGTGAGGACAACCTTTTATATTGGTTGTGGTTGCTGGCACAAGAGTTCACTGTCAAATGCTAAGTGATTATATGCTGGCCATGTCAAGGAAGACACTTCAGAATTTAACAGAAAGAGTCTCAGGATGCTTTTTATATAAATACCTAGAGCTCCTCAAAACAGTCCTGATTCCTCAGTTCAGTTATTGTATAATTTCTACGAATATGTAGAAATTGGATAGCTGTTTGGCAGACTCTAGAACTAGAACTGATTGAGAATGGTTGGGGGGGGGGGGGGGGGCTTTTTTTCTTTCTCATTTCCATTAGTCTCTCTAATCTGTCCTAGAGGTTGATTATGTGTGTGCCAATTTCGTATTAAAGAAATCCTTATCCTGTCTCAAAAACACACTGTGTGTGTGTGTGTGTGTGTGTGTGTGTGTGTGTGTGAGAGAGAGAGAGAGAGAGAGAGCGCGAAAGAGAGAGAGAGAGAGAAAGAGAGAATGTGAAGAAACAATGTTAATTGTCAATTTTTTAAAATGTTAAATGTTCAAGGGCCCTTTGTCATCAATCATCAGTCAGCTTCAAACCTACCAACAGGAGATCATTTCATCAATTGCATTGAAACCTGTTCATTGTTAATTGTTTCCATGTTTGGAATTCCATGTGGCTTTTTTAATATTTGATCTTTCTGCTCATTTTTGTCAGAAGTGTTGGCCAGCTTTCTACACTGAGACAGCGACAGAGTGACTGTCAGTGTTTGAGGTGTGACAGAGAGTGTTACTCTGTATTTGAGAGTGTGTGTGTGTGTGTGTGAGAGAGAGAGAGAGAGAGAGAGAGAGAGAGGGAGGGAGGGTGGGTGAATGAATGAGTACATGTGGCCCATTATTCAGTGTATTATCTGGGTCTCCAGGTCAGAGGTGGTGAGCATCAGTATCCCTCTGCTTTGAGGGTGTCACCGGGCTAACATTGCTGTGACAGCAGAGAAACAGGATAATGTCACCGAAAGTGCACTGTGGGGAAACTGTGTGTTGGCTGTGTGTTCAGCTGCTCCCACGCATACTGCCGCGCGGGCTGGGAGACTGGAGGCAGGAGTGTCGGCTCGGAGCGCCGGCTCGGCAGACAGGCTTTGATGTAGGTGCCGTTCCACAGGGGATTCTGCACAGAACTTTTCAAAAGTCTGCAGAAAGCGAGCCAAAATTCCGCGCACAATATGAGGAGTCTGCACAATCCCACACACCGCGCATTCAATAGACAACAGGAGGTGACGATGCCAGAGACGTTTCATTCCAAAGCACACATCTCGGCCGCTCTGGATTTCCGCTCTCGGGTTTCCTGCCATTGTAGTTATCTGTGTCAGAACGGCGCCTGAATAACACTGCGCTGTAATACACTTTGCCCCCTGACCTCCTGCGCTTGTGCCGATGAGACCGTGGTGCCCAGCGGGCAATGTGAGGGGTATCTGAGCTGTGAACACCAGCTTCCCACACACACCGCTCCCTTCTCCCCGGCAGCTGCAGGTGCATCTGGCACTGTGACTCACACACACACACACACACACACACACACGCAATTCAGCTTGCAGGCACCAGTGTATTGAGATACAGGTATTCCGTATTCCGCATTTCGCAATGTGTGACAACCGGCATTCACAGCAAAAAGGCCACCATTCAGTGAGAGAGGCTGAGAAAGCCAGCGGTGAAGGCAGCAGAGAATCCCATCACTTTCACCCTGTTGTGTTGCCTTTGTTACTTCAGTTAGTCTTCGTTTAGTGATCCCCCTGAGGGGTGGCTGAAGGCGTTATCCTGTCCTTTCAGTATCTGTGCTGTTTCCCTAAACGCCTGTTCGAAAATGAGATTGGCATCTTGGCTGTTATGCCTTGTCATTCATACAGCATGTCACTATATTGAATGTTTATCTTTTACTTCATATTTGTAAGTATATTCACACAAATATCAATAAAATCATATTAACAGTATTAATGAAGGTAGTTTATCCGAGTCCTGTGTTGATCCAGTTTAGTGAAAATATAGATTTCTATCACTTGTTCAGGAACAAAGTCCCTGCTTAGTGTTGCATCTATGGGAAAAGAGCATCTGATACGTGACAGCGTTTCCAGGAATGCATTGTGTTCTAAAGCCTGTAATGATTTTCATTTTAAATGGGGAAACAAATCAAGTTGGAAAAATAATGACATTGTGAGTGGGGGTGCCTAGTGTTCAGATCGTGTTCAGATCCTGGCAGGAGTAAGTTGTGTAGGAGTATTTAAGCCCTGACCAGCCAGGACATTGACTTATTCCTACGTTTCAGACTGCGGAGGCCTTCTGAGACGTTGCTTTGAAGCTCTTTCTTTTTACCTCTCTTTGGTTTTCTGTCTCATTATTCTTGTCTGTCAGGATGGGAGTGAGATCCATTATTCATCAAACGGGAAGGACGTTCACACAAGTTTAGTTTCAGTTCTCTCTTTTTCAGGTGAAGCAAGAGGAAACCTCAGAACGGTTATGTTAAAAAAGCCTGTACATCAGCAGTATGTAAAGTTCAGTGTGGTCACGTGACACTCTGTCAGAGCTGTGATTGTTCCCATTGTTTGTCCCGGGTGTGCTTGTGAAAGAGGATAGTGGATGTGGATGGTAATGGTCTGCTTTGGCCTGTTTTCCTGTACGTGTGTGTGTGTGTGTGTGTGTGTGTGTGTGTGTGTGTGTGTGTGTGTGTGTGTGTGTGTGTGTGTGTGTGGCTGGCAGTTTTGCATAGTGGTTAAGGAGCAGTTAAGGAGGAGGACTCGTAACCAAAAGCTTGCCAGTCTGATTCTCCACTGGGACACTAGCTGGGCAAGGTACTTAACCCACAATTACCCCAGCAAATATCCAGCTGTATAAAAGGTGCCTGCAAAATGCCAATAATGCAATGTAATGTGTGTGCAGGTGGGCTTCCTGAAGATCCAGCACAAGTACGAGATCGTGTTCACGCTCCCCCCGGTCCCGGTGCTGGGAAAGGACGTGTGCCCCGCGCCCGTGCCCAACCCCCACCTCAGAGTCACCGACATCAAGCTGCTGCCCGACGGTGCGTGACTCCGCCTGCCCACACCCCCGCAGGAGCCTGGGTGACCCGAGCGTGACCCGAGCGTGACCCGCACGGGCATACGCTGATAGCACGCACATCAGTGTTGGGTGTTGGATGTTTGCTGTTTGTTTTGGGGGGTTTTTGCAAATAATTTTATCTTTTGTTTGGAAAGTTATGCAGTGCCCCACATCATGCCCCACAGTACATTTGAAGTTCATATGCCTACACTTAAATGCAACAGTGCTTGAAAATCAATGCTGTTCATACTGGTGTTTGAATAGCAGCCTGCAGTGTCTTAAAAGTGTCAGGTTTAACTGAGTAAATTGGGTGTAAGTGTAATCACATAAGGGTTCATTGGGTCTCATTTGGTCTGGGATGTAAACCCACAACCTTCCAGCCCAGTGCCTTGAATGCATTGACCTTAATTAGGGTGCACGGTTTAATGGGACAGTGTGCTGTTCTGCCTGCGCTGTGGGCCATGATCCAGTCCGCTCCGGTTTCCCGCTGTGTTCCCTTTCAAGCTGAGATAAGCAGGCAGCAGCAGAGGCTGGCCCCAGGCGTCCGCCAGAGCCACGCCGAATCCGGCCACAGAGAGCGGCACGGGACCTGCTCTCACAGGCCACTGTATGCAGAGATGGCAACAGCACAGGAACAAAATACACGTTACCTCTACCACTCTCACACTTCCAGGCAAATGAGGAAATAGTCTGAGAGACATTCATATACATACATTCATATATGCACTATTTGCAGTCTTAATTCATGTAAATAATGTACATTAAGGGCAGCAGTGTAGCATAGTGGTAAGGAGCAGGGCTCGTAACCGAAAGTTGCTGGTTCAATGCCCCACCGAGGAGCTGCTGCTGTACCCTTGGGTAAGATACTTAACCCAGAATTGCCTCACTAAATACCCAGCTGTATAAATGTAGAATGTTTAAAAATTGAAACCTATATAAGTCACTCTGGGTAAGAGCATCTGATAAATGTTTGTAATGTATTGTTTGTATGAGGATGACAAGCACATGGCCATCAGCCTTTGTACATGAAGTATAAATATCCTGCAATAGGAGTCACAGCCGGTCAGAATGATGGGAACAGTGCAGCTCTGGTGCCGGTGCCTGGTGGCTGGGACGTGCTGGTCTCTGTGGAAGGAGATGCCGTATCTCCCTCCAGATTCCTGGCCCACTTTGCTGTGCGTTTAATTGCCCTGCGCACTGTGCTGCAGTGTTTTGCCCTTCCAGGTACAATTTGTTCTGCACCACATTGGTGCATGAACACACACACACACACACTCTCACTCACACACACATACACACACTCTCTCTCTCTCTCTCTCTCTCTCTCTCTCTCTCTCACATAAACACACACATACATACACACATACACATACCTGAATGCGCACACACACACACGCATGCATGTATACACACACACACAAATACGCGCATATACACAAATGCATGCATGTACACACCCACCCACACACACACACACACACACACACACACACACACACACACACACACACACACACACACATACATACACACACATATCTAAATGCTCCCGCCCGCACACGTACACACACAGTTTCCTCTCTCTGAAGTCAGAAGATGTGTATCAGATCGATTTAATTTGGCTGATTACAAGCCTGCGGGGGGCTGTCTGCTTTTACCATTAATCAGAAAAAGCGCTTTAAGAAGCCACCAATTTCGAAAGGTGATCTTTACACTCTTGTATACCATGTTGTAGACAGGCGTGAGCGATGGGTATTGGGAAGGTCAGCGCTGATTGACCTGCGTTTCTGAGGACCAGGTGCCTCACGCTGTGACCTTTATGACCAGCTGCAGCTCCTGAGGCATGCTGGGAAGGGGCAGTCAGCCAGAGGCAGGGTGCAGGTGTTAATAGGGGAGGTGTGGAGCAGCCAGCAGGAGGGAGGGAACCCAAGCTGAGCTGAAGGGAGCAGCAGGCACTGGAGGGAGTTTCCAGGACAGCCTGGGAGAAGAGAGGGCTGATAAGAGTTCAGAGTAATCTAGAGGGAGCTGAGGGAGGAGGTAGCCATGTTTGGGGTGCATAGAGGTGATGCTTTTGCACCTGCTACCAGCATGAGCTGTGTGTGTCTGCCTCCAACACTATGAGTTTACTTGGAAACTTAGAAACTGTGTATGCATGTGTGTGTATATATATACATATATGTGTATGGATATTGAAGTAATGTGTGTGTATGTATGTTTATATGGGGGGGAAGAGAGGGAGAGAGAGCCCAGTGACTTTCACCACTGACCTTCATGTGCATGCAAGCGGCTGGCGTTCCTGGTGCTGTTGGTCTCCGCTGTTAACCCCGTGTGACCTCTTCTCCTCTGCCAGGCGGCCTGAGGGTGACCTGCGAGTACATGGCCCACCAGGAGGGGGTGCTGCGCGAGGAGATGATGCTGCTGAGCGAGAGCAAAGAGGAGGCATGCCTGCGGGTTCGAGTCCAGGCCCGCGTCATGGGTGCGTACCGTCTCCGCGGCAACACGCCCGACCAGCTCCAGCAGGGCCAGGGTTGCTGGGGATGGTGGTGAGAGAGTGCATGTTGGAATACCCACAGTGAACTACTCAAAATTAATTATATAGTTAGATTCCTTCCAGTCCAGCCTGTCAGACTTTAGCTGTTTATCATGTATGGAGTGGGTTTATAACGGTCACAGGGAAGAGTTGTCGTGTGTGGTGCTGTGCTGCCCTCTGCTGTTCAAACAAGTTCTCAAGGTACTACTCTCAACCTACAAAAAACCGAACACACTGCATGTTTACATGGTACAACCGGTTGTGTTAAACGAGTCCTGTGAACACTCCAGAACAATTACTCGAGTAGTTTAAAGACAGGTAATCCCCACACCCATCTCTGTGTTTTAGGTGTAATCCCCACCCCTCTCTCTGTCTCAGGGGTAATTCCCCCAGCCCTCGTTCTGTCTCAGGTGTAATTCCTGCATATCTCTCTCTCTGTCTCTCTCTCTCTCTCTCTCTGTCTCTCTCTCTGTCTCTCTCTCTGTCTCTCTCTCTCGCTCTCTCTCTCTCTCTCTCTCTGCAGACCGGCACCACGGCACTCCCATGCTGCTGGAAGGAGTACGCTGTGTGGGGGTGGAGCTGGAGTACGACTCTGAGCAGAGTGACTGGCAAGGGTTCGACTAGCACGGCCCCTCCCCATCCACGCAGTCTCTCTCTGTGTCTCACACACACGCCGTCTCACTCACACATACACACACACACGCTATCTCATTCACACATACATACACACACACACTCACACAAACACACACACACACATACACACACTGTCTCACTCACACACACACTCTACGCACATCTACACCACATGCTCTCACATGCACACATTCTGTATGTCAGCACTTCAGTGGCATACTGGCAGACAAAACCCAAAGCTGGGAATTTCAGTTTTTGTAAAGTTATTCTTCTGTGTCAACAATGCTGATATGAATCCAGCAGACATTCGAGGGGACAGTGGATACACCACTCTTCTGTGCATCATTAGTAGATTTTTGCATCAAATGAGAGTAAAATACTTACATTATTGTAGTTACATTTACCTTTATTATTGGTGTGTTTTACGGCCTGCTTTCCACCTGAAATGTTGAATGCGCCCAGTGCTGACTGGTTGCCCATTTTGTTAATTTACTAGCTGGTTTCCCAGTCGAGCACTAGATGGCGCCTGAGCTCAAGCATTAAGTCAAGGTAGCCTCGAACGTGCCTCATAGTGCCAGGCTGCAGTTCCTAAGTGTGCCAGTAGGGGGAAGTTAAGGTCTCGGTCACAGCACCACAGCAGGGAGGCAGATTGCTGGGTCAGTACAGAAGATCTCCACAAGGTCCTGCAGACTCCCCTGCACCCCTTCCCCTACCTTTTCAAAAATACAGCCTTTTCTGCAGCACATTCTTCAGACCCAGAGCAGCTCAGCTTTGCTCCTGGGACCCTCAAATGCGCATCTTTAAATCAGTAGCATTATAAGAGCCGGTCCACTGGTTCAGTCAAGACCGTTGACTGGGGTGAAGCAGAAGACCTTGAGCTGCAGGACTGGGGTGGGCCTCTCTTAAGCTGTGTAGGAAAGCCCAGCGTCATCCTTGCAGGGTCCGGTGCCTGGACTTTGTGCTCTGGCGCAACAGAAGGGCAGACGTTACTTTCTTGGAACAAGCCTCTGCCTACATCTGAAACGGCACAAGGGGACGCTGTGGATGCTGATTTTTACGTTGCTGTGTATGGCATAACCGGGCTCTGTCGCGCTTGAGAATTCCTCTGCATCGCAAGTGCCTGAATCTTCCACCGGCGGCGCCTCATCCTCTGCCAGAACCCCAGCACGGCGCGTCCCGGCGCCTGGTCCTGGACCGGGCCTGGTCCCGTATCTGGCGGGGGTCCAATCCAGCCGAGCTCTCAGACACATGATTAAATCAGCCAATCAGCCACGAGCAGTTTTTTCTAAAAAAAAAAAAAAAAAACAATAACCCTTCCCAATCAAGGCATTCAAAGTTCAATCTGACCGTTGAATGGAGTACATTTGCATATACTGTATACTGCATGTATGTTTGAGGTTTCATGGCAGTCCACATTACTGACATTTTCAATCAAAGCTTAAGCATGACAGATTCGACCCTCTAAGTGAGGTACCAGTTAACTGTAATTTGTGATGGGTTTTGCACTGTCCTGAGTACTGAAGTTTTAAAAATTGCTGGTAGTACAGACCTATCCAGAGTTACTAAATACAATAACTCAGATTCAGTTTTTCGACTGAGCCCAAGAAGCACAGTAACCCCACTTCCTCTGAAGGGGGTTCATGCTGAAAGTGGAAATTAAGAATGAATGACAATCTGACATCATTACACTGGGTCACTAAAGTGGGCGGGACCTGTAACACCTCATTTTAAAGCCTTTTCTGACCGGTTTAATAAGTTGTATTTTTACTGACCTAAATAAAGACTGCTGCAGTGGCTTGGCGATCGTGGGCTGGTACCCCGCGGTCACGGATGCCCTCCCAGACCAGGGCGGGGAAACGCTGCTGTTAGCCTAACGCTCGTACCCTCACTCCCATTCATTCTGCAAGCACTGACTGTTTCTCAGCCTTAACTGGAAACAGAAACGTCTCTTTTAGATGTAAATAATTTGCTTGACCGGGTTGTACTTTACGTATGCGCTGTACTGCTTCTGTGTGTCCTTGATTGGTGAGTGAAAAGAGGGAGGAGATGAGTGTGAACTTTACAGTCATTTGCTGTGGAAGTTGTTGTGTCCTGTGTGGTGAAGGACATGACTGCCAGCCCCAGACAGTAAAGAGATGCCCTGATCTGGCAGTATAAAGCCATGCATACATGTGTTTCCCTGTATGGAAATCCCAATCGTCCCTGTCTGTTATCTGTATGTTCTCATGTCTCTGTGCCAGCTTTTTTTTTTTTAAATAAACAGTTGACTGTTGAATGTCTGTGATCATTTGTGGTTCTCTGATGCAAATTATGCAATATTACAAAAGAGGCAAGTTAATATGTTTCTGACAACAGAAAAGTAGCAATTGTTTTACCTCTGTCATTGTAGTACCTTCAAACTACATGATGGACCTTAAGAAAACATGAAAAAAGGTTCTGAAAGCCGTCGTAGTTTTGTGCACAATTTTGCCACATTTTCACATGGAATGCAAATCTTGTGTAATCACGTACGCTCCCGTGTTTCTTCTGGTGATACCAAAACACAGCCCCTTAACTGAGCAAACTTAGTGTGTGGTTGTGTGAAAATGGTCTCGTTTTTCACTTACAGTTGTGATTCTAGGTCTGCTCAATAGCCACTGATGTAATTAATACACTTTGTGTGCTTTTGCAAAGTATAAATAAAACAGAAATGTTTGAATTTAGTTGCTTGATGCTCTGGAATACGTCAAATAAAACTGCCAATAAATGGGCAATTTTCAAGCAGAGGTTAAGTGGTTGGATTACTGCAATATCAGTAAAATTACAGTGAATTATATTGAGTCCTCTGCTTGGCAGTTTTATATCTGAAGTGTCATTTGTGGTGTGCATCTGAACACCTAGAACTGCTCTACAGTTTCATTTCTGAACTTGGAGAACAAACGGCATTTTAAATCCTGTGACATGGTGGAGGGGATTCGGTCAAACTGTAGTGGTTTGATGGTAGCTTTCAGTACCACAGTGATTTGAAAACTTCATTTTTGTTGTAGGTTGCATAGCATTTTTTTATTGAGGTCACTGAAGTGTCAAGTTAATAATTTATTGTGTAGTTCATATCCTAAAGGTAGGCCTAATGTTCACACTACAAGGTTTGGAAGACATTGCCTGTAACCGTAGATAAATGTACCTAGGAAAAAAAAACACTTGTAGACCATTTTAAACCTCCCTCTTTCTCTCCCCTCTCTTTCCCCCTCTCCCCCCCTCTCAATGGACAAGTTAACCTCATAAATCAGGCAGCGTGAAACAGCGCGGCTAAGGAGCTCGACTGGTAACCAAAATGCTGCAGTTTCAGATCCCAGGAGGGTCACTCTCATTGTGCCTTTGAGTGAAATAATTAACCCGAACAGCTCCGGGTGAATGTGTGCAGCTGCAGCGATGGGTATGCAGAAAGGGAACGTGAGAGTTCGAGTCATCCTGGGGAACCGGTGCCTGTTAAGCAAACCTGTGCAGAGACGCACAAAATCTGGCACAGAATCGGCGAGTGCCAGGCAATACATGAAAGACATCACAGGGGAGTTCGGGTGGGTGGCAGGATGTGTTTGAGCACTACAGTGCCCTGTTCAACACGGTGTCTGGGGGCTGTTCTCTGCATTGTCAGGACACGGGCAGCATTTGGGGGACCCAGTGTTCAAATCCTTGCCCTTGTATTCATGTGCCCTGCCTGCAATTGCACTAATTCAGTCATCAGTTCACAAACACCACACTGAGTGCTGCCCTGATTTGCAGGAGGGCAGTTTCCATAAATGTTGGGCTGGAAGGGAATCGGATGGCCCCTCACACCCTCCCTCACACAGCGCCTTCCCTCCTCATCCCCCCCAAATCGAAGCACCACCCGCCCTGGAGCTGCGGATGAAAACCTGTCACACGCAGAAAGGGCACCTTGTGTGTCCAAGGTGCCTTTGTTTCATGTGTGTGTAGGCCTGACCTCGCATTCTGGATCCTGGTTTGTAATTAGCTGGTGGGGATAAGAGGGTCAGTCCTGTTATCACTGTTCCACCCCCCACATCATGGGTGGGTCAGTGGTTTTTTTTTTTTTTGGGGGGGGGGGGGGGGGGTGTGCTGTCATTTCCTGTGCTTTACTGTCCCTCTACCCCCACCCCCACCCCCCGCCCTCACCTCAATTAAGTGTCTGAGTTGGTCAGGGTCTGGGGGGAAAAAAAAAACTGAAGCAAAGTTCTTAAAGTTCTTAAACTTTCCTCCTCACTTCATTCTAGAAGGCTACTTCCTTGATTTTGACGTTCCTGCGGATTTTGAGTAAAGCACTTTCTCTGTGCTTCTTTGCACTATACACGCTCCAGCAGCAGTATGGCCTCACGCTAGCGTACAAGAGAGCGCTCCACTGCTCCATGGCAGTGCACACTACCAATAAGCCAGCGAGGCTAAACTTACATAAAACTTGACATCTTAACATCCATTGATGAAGGAAAGTGACAAATAAACAAATCGGTGTTTTATCAATAATTTCAATGAAGAATTAATGTGAGACGTTTTGGGATTTTTCAGCATGTAATTTAAACTCACTCAAGGGGAAAATAATTCTGAGCTCAACTTCACAATATTTTTATCGACTGAAATTTCTTTACTATGAAATGACTTGTTTATTGTAAAATGAGTTAGTTGATACTATTTTGAGGCGTTTCCTGTTTTTAAACTGATAATTAAAGAGGGTATAGTTACTTTGTCCATCTTAAACAGCTGTTCCTTCCACTTGGCTAAAAGTTTAGTCAAAAGACAAATTATTATTATCGTTGTTTGGTTATTACTGAGTTTTTGATGGTGTTGAGGTGTGTAATTATTACGTATTTCCATAAAACACTTATACTAATTACGTTTTTCAAGTGTAATTCAAATGCATTGGACTAAAAACAAATAAACTAAAAATGTGGCTAAAGAAGTCGACCAGTGGCGTAACTTAAAAAAAATAAAGCCCATCTATCGTTTCCGATTTATCGGCTGAGTAAAAGACTTACTATTCATGCAAAAACGACAAAATGACGTATTGGTGATAGTATTACATCGGATTGGAGGTAGGTGTGTTTCCCTCATTGCAAGCATTCTGGTTGTCTTCTGAAATTAAGTTATGTGTTTGCAGTATTTTAAACGTATTTAAATTCCTGACAACTCGGAATTTAAAGAAGTAAACACTTCGCTGAATTTGAAGATATTTTTATTGAATAACCTAGAAGTTCTCGAATGAGGAGGTAAGTGAACCCATTCGGTTTAAATTCGTAGAATTCCCAAAACTGAACGTAAAAGAGAGTTTCTCGTGATTTTACAGTGATACAGTTTTTCATTTTAATAGGAATAAATGATGCAACCAAATCCCATGTATTTTAGTGTAAACGTTGCAACGTATATTACAAAATAATACAAATAATACAGCTTTAACTATATATACGTGTGTGTGTGTGTGTGTGTGTGTGTATACGTACAAATACATGTAACGAACGAAGTGTTTTAATGTTCACTAAGTCCTGTTAAGTTCCTGGTAATTTTGGATTGTTTATTATTACTGAAATATGTATCTTAAATTTTAATGTTAAATATTAACAGAATCTTGACATTTTACGTGGTTTATCTTTCATTTCATAGACTATAATTTTCAGGTAATAAATTCGATTTGAAAGTATGATCGTTAACTTGTGTGGACGGTATTTCAATATTTTATTTTTTTTAACTTGTGCACCTGTGAAGGCCTTGCACGACGTCATATTACTATATTAATCCGATTTACGGCCTGAAATTGTACACATTTTTTGAACTTCTTTTATATTGTCATCATTGCTATAGCTGTCGTTTTTGCTGTGTTCTTAATTATCATATTTTCCCAAAAAAAAAATGTGTAAACACAGGTCTGTACAGCTCAGTATAGTTCCTATCATTGGTATATGTGCATTGGAACACATAAAGGTGTATTGATAACCGATTAACTGGTTATTTTAGATATGAATTCTGAATTACATTTATGCCATATAGTAACAATTGAATTAAATAATCTATAAAGTCTAATTTATAAAGAAACAGTGTAATGCTGGCGTCCCATATTGTACCTGATTCCATTAATTGTGGAATTGGTTGTACAGGTTCATGTCTTTATATTTGAAAACTATTTTCCTGGACTTTTCTTCCTTCCAAATGTATAAACCTCATCTCAGGCTTAGCAGATTTACAGCGGAACTGTATCGACCCCAGTAACCAGCCACTAAGTGGCTGCTACTTTATTTTGTTGTGGCTATAGTTCTGAGTATTCTTTCTGACTGTGTAGCCCTGGGTCCCTAAAGCACATAACGGGTTATATTTTTGTGCTTATTTGACTAGATTGTTCTGGGGAAAATGTATAGCAAACAGCATCGTGCACAATTGTCACTGACTTTGCACAAACAATATTTTCATGTAACAAAACTCGCAAGTTATGTATAATTTCGCCATTCACTCAGGGTTTCGTGATTGTGTAGGTGATTTCATTTTTGGCAATCTAAACAATTCAAAAAATTGTTTTTTCAAAAAAATTCAAGTATTCTATGTATAAACAAATTGTTTTGTCCATGTGACATTCACCTCCGGGTGCCGGGTATGATCACGGTATCCTGGGACCTCAGCAATTCGACACTGACAGTAAGTGTGGTATGATGGTATGATGTCCCCATAGCGCCTGTTGTGTTATTACCACACGGTTGGTCAGTCTCTCTTTCTCTCCGTCTTCGTCAAAGTGCCCCGCCCCTCGCGCGCCTGACTCTTCACACATTAATTTTAATGTATTTGAGATGAATAGAATTAGTCCCTCTGAGCATAGCGCCATGTATCTGGAGATGAGAAACCTAGGCAAACCGCTTACAGGGAGTACTTCTCCCCGTTGGATCAACAAAAGGATTTTGCCCCTCTCTCCTTCTGAAGCTGAACCAGCAGGCAAAGAATAGCATAGATTGGATAATAAACCTGTAAACTACAGTATGATTTCTTAACGATTTAGCAAAAGTATAATAAAAATCCATACATTTTGCTGCTGTAGAAAAGCGACAGACTCTGTTCCGTATACAACCAAACATTTTACAGTATACAAAATAGTGTGATGAAGGGCCAGATTCAATATATACAGTTTTGAAACCCTAAAATATGACCGAATTAATTTTCTTTATATAGGCGAGTGTCGCAGAATCACGCAGTATTTGTGTCGAAAGACATAACACTTGCGTAAATCCATTACTCGTAGTTAAGAATAAGAAGCATTAGATTAAATAACGTATCAAATTTGCTTCCTGATATTAGAATCGATACCTGTTCGGAACTGAATGTGTGTTACCATTGCTTTTGACTATGTTATTTGGGTCCGTGTAACATGGCACTCTGACACATGATTAAAATGTAACGTTTGTCCCTCACTTTTTTCCAAAGTATTTTTCCAATGGCAAGTGCTCCATACATTGATAGTTTCTTGCGTGTTTCACAAAATTTCACAACCGCTATTCTCATAGCACTGAGTGTTGCAAAAAGTAACCCTTGCTTCCTGTCATGATTCATAGCTGAGGTCAAAGTTAAGCACATTGCCCCTCCTTCCTTCACAGTGGGGTTTTATATCCAAAGGGAGCCACTGTGGATGACTCCATGTTTCTAAACAGTACCTCTGATGCCCAGAGATGACCACAAGGCTCAAGACCATGCTGGGAAGCTGCACTTGGTGATTTGCAGTATAAAAGATGCACTTTGCAGAGAGGAAAACAAAGTTTGGATTTATTGCTGAGGAACCGTCCTCAACAAATCTGGACCGAAGCAGACCCACATACAGCCACATTCTTCACCTGTAACCTTGTCCACAGCAGACAATAATGACAGGCTGTAGGTTGATGCTAATCTTTTTATTAATTCTTTTCTGAGCGGAAGTCCTTATCCAGGGATGCTTACACTGTTCACCTATTGCTAGATTGGGAAGATTAATAAATTAAACCTTGTCAGGTTAACCTTGTTTGAGGATACAGGACTATCAGACTTTGGTATGCAAAGCCACAGCATGGCTGAAGTAATCTTGCAATAGCCTTTGGAAGTCAGGAGTTTCACAAGCAACTCCAAAACTAAACACAGCAAAGGCCATATGTTGACTTTGGGGAAATGGGTAATGATCAATTTTGTGAAGGTTTCCGTTCACTGTTTACTCCATCAGACCAGAGTTGTTGCCTACATCCAAAACTTAACTTTCAGCGCAGATTCTCTGTACACATGCCACTTGTGTTTTGACAGTGAGTATCAAACTGTCAAAACAGCAAAAAATTGAAATAAAGAGACAAATGTTCCAGGGCTGAGGCCAAACAACATGTCCTCCAGCGCCCAGAGCATGGCAGCCTTTCAGAACATCACATCAGCGTTAAAGATGAGGTTATTTTTGGTTTGGCTAATTTCCTTCACCTTCACATGGGTTTCATCTCATTTTCCACCTTCTTCAAATCGCGTGAAGAGAGAATTTAAATACCCCTACGGAGCACAACCTCCACCTGTTTCACCATCTGGATCCACAACCCTTTTCTTCAGACTCAACTCTGAAGTCAACCCTGATTCATTCCCACCTTCCAAGCACCATGCTGCTAGACACACAGATTCGTGTATGTGTCTGATTGATGGATGATCCAAGAAGGCAGAGGTGACCTTGTGCCCTACACAGCTGCAAGAGGAGTCTGATTGTACCAGTGCTGTAGGAATCATGGTAGTTCCTGTTTCCAGTATGCCAGTCATTTCAGGGACCAATGGTATGGCCTGGGAGAGCAACAAGACATACAGGAGCAGAACGGTGATTGACTGATACCCCACCATGATCCATCCTGGTGCCCCTCAGATCTTGTACCCTACTTCTATGGTCCTCTGTGAGTTACCATAGAATGGTGGTGGAGGGAATGTTACCAGTGTTGCTGATGGGAAAGATCCTGTTTAGGGCACCAGAGAAAATCTACATTGATTCAGGGGCAGGAAGACTCACCACGCCTCTTTGTGTTCACAGCAACTGCATTCCATGAGCTAACAGTGAATTACAGAATTACAGAAGAACAGCAACAACAAGAATAGTTCATATTAAAAGTAATAATAGCTGCTAGTAATAATACTTAGACTTATGATCAGCTAATAATTTAAATATATTAGTGTTTGTCACAACATGTGTTTAGCTGCATGGTGTGCCTTCAGCAAAGGTTTAAAGAGCAGTGTTAATGTGGAAACACTAAAACACTAGGGACCCAATCAGGCAGGGACAAACCACCACATCCCTGTTTAACTCCTCTGAATGACATCCTTAATTGCTTGTCGTTTATTTTCTTTATGTTTGAGCGCTAGGCATACACAATTCCATTGTATTTAAGACTGAAAAGAAATGACAATCTTCTTTAACTGAAAATATAAATAGGTAAATGTACATGTCATGTATTGGCAGTTTTATTTTCAGTGTATTTTTGGCAATAAACCTGTACATTTGATTTGTACACAAACTTTGCTTTAGTATTTGTAATGTAATGTAACATAGTATTTGTCAATTCAAACCAAGTTACTTCAGTTCTGTTGGCATATGAATTGTCGCTTTTGTGCACTGTACATAACTTAGTTCTGCAAAAAGGAATTTCATGGCGTTTTTCCAGTCCAAGAATAGAACTGTTGCAACCTACTTCGGCTGACGTGTGCATTCCTGCAATTACAGCCCCGTCATTTTTCTTACTACAGGGTTGTCAGAAATCAAACATTACGCTGATCTATACACATTCTGATTCATAAAGATATGGGACTCACTATTTTGTGTTTTTTTTTTTTAACTGACACCCCACCAATGCACTTCAAATGAATTTCATGCAAGAAACGTGTACACGTTTTATGCTACGTCTGTGTCGAAAATACGAATATTCATAATGACTAGGCAGGACACTGCAAGGCTGTTACGGCAGTGCATGGATTGCCTTGATAATCTGTCTTCGTACAATTTATCTCAAATGCGCTATATTGCACAAAAGTTTGTATTAGTATATTCTGTAACAATGACACTCGAGCATTTATTGTGATTTACAGATCAAAAATTGTGCGAAATGTCAAGTGATAGACTATCTCATTCTTCATATTGTGTCCAACTTGTAACGTTCCATGCTGTGTTACTTTCCATTAGAATTAACTAGACTTTCTTTATAAAGAACTAATCGTTTGTGACATTTGAGTACACAGTGTCCGAAAATTCAAGTATTTGTTTGAAATAAATGTAAGGCGGTTCCATAAAATCCTACGAGCTATTACCGAAGCGTTCTGCACCACTTGCATGTGAGGAAATGTATATATGGAAGTTATTATTATTAATAATAAAATAATAATAATAATAATAATAATAATAATAATAATAATAATATACATTCACCACATACTGGTTGGCTTTATAAAAAGTATTTTATTAACGCGCTCGTATACGTAGGCTATAATCTATTCCACCTGTCATCTTTTGATTTCATTCGACAAGCTGGGAACAGAAAGCAGCCCATCGCTGTTGCTCCGGTTCACCGTTTGGGATATCGGTTCTCTTCTCAGCAAAACAGAATAAAAAATAGTCGCGCTAGCTATCCTGTTATTTTAAGCAGACTATTCAGCGTAGTGCCTTTTTTCACCCAGTGCGCAGACACAGCTGTTCGTGCCACTTCTCATAGCTCACAGCGTCCAAGAATGTGGATAGGTAATTTGGGTTTCCCCGGCCCCTAGATAACACCGATCATCCGGTCGCGTACGTCCACCCCCGTCCACAACGTGCACTTGTGCTAGGTTGTTTACCAATCAACGGCTTGTTTGGGCAGACAGGAAATTACGTAGCCACTGACAGTCAATTTAAAAATGCGTCGTGCTAGTAGCAGACATTAATGTTGATGTGGATGTCTTCCACCCTCTTAGCTGAAACTAATTTTATTGATTTTTTTGTCGTAAACGTGATACGCATACCATTAGCCAGCTGACTCGTACTTGCAGTCCCGCCCCGTTTAAACTGTCCAAATGTAAGGTAACCATTTTTTTTCTTTTTACTCCCCCCACCAGAACGTTTTTTTGTTTTCTTTCTGAGGCAGTGTAGTCCAAAACAGAGCATCAGACTCGTGGTCATGTGCTACATCCTATCAGAACGCCGCTGAAATTGAGTCTTGAGTGGGGTAGCTGAAACACCGGCTCGTAACCCACTTCTCCCGTGACTCGGGAAAGTTTCCGTTCGGGATGTGTTGTGCTGAATTGTAACTGCTTGGTTACGCCGCCTTTCAATTGCTTTATACGTGGCTAAGCAGGGAAGCACCTCCCCGCGCGCCTTACTGACAGACCTGGAATTCATTGCCCCTGCATATGTACAATATGCATTTTTGGTTGAACGCGGTCCTATAGTTGAGGAGGGTCCTCCGGCTTCTCCAAGGGGCCCCCTCCTTTCTCCATCTTCTGGTCTCTCTGCTCCTTCTCCAGCGTCGGATTTGCGATCATGCCGAAACGCTCGGAGGGGTACTCGGGTCCTTAGCGGGGCATTGTGGCCGGTTTGTGACTGGATGGTATTGGCAATGAGCTGCTCCTGCTTCCTATTTTGAAATTCTTGCCAACAAAGAAGATTCCGGTATCCGAATCAAGCGGGCGGTGGACAAAAAAAAAGAAAACCACAATATTAATTAAATGTTTGATCAGGCCACGAGTATGGGCGATGGGGTCGCCGAGGACAGAAACCACCACTGTGGATCCAACTCGCTCTGTCGTGATCGGGCGGGAGACAAGTGCCGCCCCGAAATAAGAAGTCGGTCTCCCGCGCAGAACACCACCGACACCCCGGGGACATCCGCATCTACGCCGACCTCTTCCAGCGAGGACGGGCATGATAAACTTTTAGGAGTGGACCCAGACTACTGCAGGAGAATTTTAGTACGGGGTGAGTAAGGCGGCTCATTCACGAGCACACTGAAAATAGCCTTGCAGAATCGTATAGTGCGATATAAGGAAATTATACTGCTTGCACTACAAAAATTCCCAAACAATTTACTACAACTAAAAATGTAACAGCAGCCACAATAAATAAAATAACCTATTTAGTGGATAGTTATTCTGTGAACATATACATTTAGCCCATGTTAAAGGCTAGGTTGACAGTTTTTTAAATAGCATTTTATAGAATTAACATTAAATATGTGTATTCATGCGGTGTGTGCAGATGACACATTTAAGTGTACAGCAGTACACAATAGTAATAGGTACTGCTGAAGGATTCTCAGTATAAATAAAGCACCGAGGATAATTTATATTTGTATGTTCTTTTATTATTGAAAACAAAGTCTCACTAAACACCCTTTAACACAGTAGAGTTTGTTATTATGTCCATAATAATTTGCTGTAAATGCATTCCTGGAGAGGTCAGGAAAGACTGAGTAGTTGTGGCACGCGCTGGCTTGTATCAGGAGCCGCATGTTGTTTTTTTTTTTTTTTTTTTTTTTGTTTTGTTAGGATGGATACTTTAGGAGAAGTCGCACACCTTAGGCAAATATTTTGCCTATTGTTTCGGCTTAAATAAATTAATCCATTGTCTGAGATTTTTGTTAATGTATCATATTTTTGATACAATTTTTAACAAAAAAAAATATAAATGCAGATGAATTCCATTTTAATGCAACAGCAATATGGTTCCGCAAACCTCGTCATTAAATGTATGAATTTTCAACATACTGTATCTTAAGTTGCACCTAGTGTGATAAAAAGAGCGACTCACAAATTATATTGTATATGATATACTAATGGCATAGGTTGGAAAATTTGCTGTACATTAAGCTATAACGTGATGAATGTTTTTTTATTATTATTTAAATGTAATGGATGTATATGTATGGGAGAAATTTAATGATTATTATTTATATTGAAAACATACATATATACATATATACATACATACACAAATACATACATTCAATGTGTTTTTTTTATTATTATTTATTATTATTTTTTTGAAAGAGAAGTAGAGGGTTTGTTGGAGTTCCAAAACCAGTAGCTTATATATCCTGACATCTTGGTGCAAGTTGGATTTAATGTAAAATTTTTTTAAAGGCCTCATTTAGAAATGTCTAATTTGTTCTCGCGGTGACGAAAGTTGATCAGTATCTCATCCTGACAATTTAGCCAGCAAATATGTTAAGTATTTATAAAATTATGTATGTTTTTATAACCTAGTATGTGCGTCGAAGTGATATTTGTGGATTTTGACTTTGGTATTTTACCTTCATTGTTGCTGACTACAGATAAGGTACCCCATAAAGATGTGGTATCAATAAATGGGGATCCGGGGTCCAATAATAGGTGTGAAAACGGTAAACAGAACAGCTCCATAGCGATAGTCCAACCCCTTAAAGGCTGAATTAAACCCCTCCGCTTATAACTTGAATTCATAGCTGGCAAGAGTCTTATTTCTGAGGTTATGACACTCAGCCCTTGTCTGGTATCTAATATAATTTAATAACTTGTATTTAGCAATTTATCAAACAAACTTGACTACTGATGAAACCATGTATTTGTATTTTTATTTAAATCCACCATGGATCATAAACAGCTACGTCAGTGTATATTTCTTTATATCATTAACCTTTAGCATGTTCATTTGAATAGTTAAAATGGCATGGTTTCGGAAGAGTTGAGATATATAATTTTGTCTGAACTGTATGACTATTCACTGGTGTCGGGTGCTTATCACAGTATTTGCTGGTCGTACTGCAATACATAGGTCTGAATTCTGTTTTGACATTAAATAAAAGATGGCCCTTTAACAACTGCCATTTATGTCGCCTTATTGATGAGGGAGTTTATCGTGTTTCCAGTGTTTCCCTCGTGTGCCTGCCCGAACTGGCGTTTGCAGTCACATAACATTACATTTGCTACCCAGCGTTTTCGCAGCTCTCGTCGACACACTGAGCTCCGTAATAGCCTACATAATTTGGTATACCGACAGTGGAGGGTGGGGACAGACAGCCCAGCAATGGTAGCAATTATGGGACGAGCCTGCAGACCGACGGTGATTGGATGTGCTGAGGGGGGATATGAACGGTTTTGGCAGAGTTGCCCGGGACACGGAGCTAAGCCCCGCAATCCTCGGTGTCACTATTTGTTTTTAAAGCTGAGGATTGAATGCGCTGGATACCTCGTGAGAATCTGGGGTCATGGAAAGGTCAGCAAGTCTGTCTAGTGGTCCGTTTGATTCTGATATGAAGCACTGCACACGAGGTGTTGATTGTATTCCATGCCTAAATTTAAATAAATACATGGCTAAATAATTGCAATATTCAAAAGGCGCTATTCGTTGTATGAATTAGATTGTAAATGTTAAAAAAAAAAATTGGCTGTTGATGCTCGTCGGCTTTGGCAAGACAATGAGACACATCTTACATGTGTATAAGTGGCAAAATTGTCCTCTAATTCTAAACGCCAATCAACTCGACACAATTGAGCAGCAAGGCAAATGTTTAAAAATGTAATGGTATGGGCCTGTAGAACATTACATGGTCTACAATTATAACTGTCATAGTTTGGTAGAACTGAAATTCGGTAATTGTGACAACTATGAAATTACACATGCGTTTTGAATTGCTGAAATCATTACTAGGATTAAATACGATGTTACCTGTAGGCTACAACTTCCTGTAATCGGGTGTGTATGTCCATTGTACAATAAGTTACAGAAGTTGCAAGGTATGAATAATTTTATTAAATGTCACCTTTATCCAGAGCGGGGTGGACGATGTGTCATTTTAAACTCACTGGATATGTAGGCTATCATAACAATTCAGATGAAATACATTGCGTAGGTTACAATGGCGTTTTTCACACCAGATATTCGAAACTTCTGGCTTCAATACCATCTTTCCTGCCATTTTACCACGGTTTGCGTTTTGCAGAATACGCGATCTGTTTTTGACGGTAAAAAAAATGTATGTTTAGATATACGTTATTTTCTTATCTTTTTTTTGACCGAACAGGTGGGTGTGTGTGTTTATTTACGCGGTGTAATGGTATAGTATCGCGTGTTACCGACCTTTCCAGACCGAAATACGGATGACCTGTAAGTGTCCATACATGTTAAACAAATTTTATATTGTGAAACGCCTATGATCTGCAACAGCTCCAGGCTTCGGCGTCCATAAGAGAAATGGCAAGACTGTGCTCACCAAATGTTTTTCTATCATTAATAATAATAATAATAATAATGGCATTGCTTTTATTATAATAGGCCTACTTAAATTGATATGTTCGATCACCCTCAAACACACACGCCACCCCACAATAACAGTAAGACCTGCTGTTGGGTAGGCGCGGACTCATGTTTTTACTTTTATTTCTCATTTTTCCCCCCATAAATTATTCGTGACTATTCCCGAATATTCGTGACTTAAGGGTAGCCTATTTAATATGTCAAATTGTTTGAAAAATTAATGGCACTGGCTGAAGTAATGTAAGCGCAATTCAATGTGCCAGTACGCACACACAGAGCCTCATAAAATGTGGCGTTTACCTCAATGATTTGTGGGATATGTATTTCTTTTTAGTACTTTTGTCACAATGGGCCGACAATTTGACCTGGAGCTCGGAGAAATGAGCACCGTGACACCCCTCCTGAAAAGCATTTGATACAGCATTAGTAATAATATAAAGTTTTGATACATTTTAGCCCGCGATTCAAACTGCGCCAGCAAAGCGGTTAGATTGTCTTAGTGAATGTTTTAGTGTTTCCCTTTGTTTATGCAGCCTATGCCATATTTGTCGTACAACAGTGTTTCAGCTTTATTGAGCAACTTGTGGGGAACGTAAGCGCAGACGGTTGCCCTTGCATCTGATAAATTCGCCCAATTTCCGTTTCATAAGAGGGCAAGCTACAACGCGCGCGCGCACACACACACACACACACACACACACACAAACTGGCACGCACGCGCGCACACACACTCTCTCGGCTCTCGGAAAGGAACAGTGTGCTGCTTATTACAATAGTCTTCTTTTTGTTTTGTTTTGTTTTGTTTTGTTAACATGTTGGTCTTTTTTCGTTTTTTATTCGTTCGGTAACTATTAGAAATGCTAATCACACCCCGTTTACACTTGACTGATTGTTCAGTCTGACGTCATAGACATTTTTGGAATGGAGCGTATATCTGTATAAATGTCTGTCCAATAACGAGCTGAGTTATGGACACTTTTTATTGAAATGTTACTGATTAAAATTTTTTATAATTAAGGAACTCAAAAGGAAGAGGTTTCGTTTGATTGGCGTAACACCTGTCTGAACGATAGGTAGCCTACATTACATCCAGAATATCCCCATTTCTAAATCGCCATAAGGCCTCCGTGTTGCTGATGCGCATTTTCAAATATGGACCATTGCTCTTGATAATCCAGTAGCCATTACAGTTTTAAGATGACGCAGCAGTAAATAATATATCCACGCAAAATTATATATTTTTTACAATCTTATTATTTTTCATCTTCTTCTTCTTCTTCTTCTTCTTCTTCTTATTATTATTATTATTATTTCTTATAACAATCGTTGTTGTTTTAATTGCCATTGAATTTTTCATGCATATGCGACAGTGCTGTATAATGTGGTTACTGGGATGTTTTAACAGCTTTTAATGCATTGTTTGCAGACGCCAAGGGGACTATCCGGGAGATCGTCCTGCCAAAGGGTCTTGACCTGGACCGGCCCAAACGCACGCGCACCTCCTTCACGGCGGAGCAGCTGTACCGGCTCGAGCTGGAGTTCCAGCGCTGTCAGTACGTGGTGGGGCGCGAGCGCACCGAGCTGGCGAGGCAGCTCAACCTCTCCGAGACGCAGGTTGGTGAACGGTGACATTCCTCGATTGGCTCTTGAAACGTTGTGGAATTAAAGGAAAATATACAGATATTATTTGACTTGAAACGGTAGTTCTGAATGTTTAGATATAAAGATTTGAGTGCAACATTCATGATGTAGTGCTTGTGATTCATTCGGGGGTTTTGGATTGTTGGATTTTATTATTAAGTATTTTTACTTATTCTTAGGTATTTTGTCAATAATTTTAAAAAATGGGAAAATAAGTATACACGACAGTCACTTCATCATGCCTTTAGCCTCCCTATTATTGTGGTATCAAATGGTAAACAAATCTATAGAAAAAAGCAGGTGGTTTATGCACTTGAATGTGCTCCATGCATGCTTACCGTCCATGCATCATTTCAGAAATTTAAAACAACGACCAAAAGTAATTCTGCATTACATTACAAGGTTAATTAACCTTTAGACATCAACTCAACCAGTTAAGTTTTGTTACAAATTCAAATTTCGTAGTGGGGAAAAAAGTGTCTGCCTTCCTTTTCCTGATGTGTAGATCCACTGCCACAATGCGTTCTGAATCGTTGAGCTAACCTAAAACTTTCTCTGAGTAACGTCAGAGGCGTCATGCATCATGAAGCTCTTCACTCTGTTTTGCTCTCTGGGCTTTCACCCCCTTACTGCTACCACTACTTCTGTTGCCACTTTGTAGCTGAAATCAAAGCACCCAGTGGAAGGTTCAGGTTCTCTAGCCATGATCAGAGTCCGCAGTCTGCCATTTTTCAGTGAATTTCAATGAGTTTCAGTCTCACTCCACTCCACTGTCCTTTTCAACGCAGCCTCGGAGCGCCATTGAAGTGTCTGCTGGATGTTTTGCCGCATCAGCTAGTAAAATTCCTGGCCGTAGAGACTGTGACTTGACATGCACGCGTATCCCTGTTATCGGTGTGGTTATAACATTCCTTAGTTTGACTGGAATGTGTCTTTTCACCTGCACCCCTGCGGTGTCACTGGTTTACATACACCTACTCACGTTGCCCTGCGGTTGGGTGTTCTGCTCTCAGGGAAGGAGTTCCAGAATTGTTTAATGCCAGGAGTTTTCCTGTTTAATTAGCATTGCAATTTTTTTGTTTTGTGTAAAAAGTGTACTTCCTGTACAGTATGTTACCAGCGTGTGCTTTCATTACTGTTTGTTTTTTGATTGCTTTTTGGCTTGATCAACAGGATGAAATTGGTGCTTTGGAGTTATTTATTACTATGAGAAATGGTCTGGCATCATTATATTTACATTACATTTAAGTTTCAACATGCATAATGCACTGCTTTGATCACCCGGTGTAAATAGATACTGTAATTTTAGCGGTTTAGATCAGGAATCGGCTTTAAAATAAGATGGAACAAAATTCTGCGTTAATGTGTTGAAGACGGGGGAATGATTTTGCAGGCGCACAGGCCAGCACTGAAACAGAGGCTCAGTCTGTGCATGAGGTAACAGCATATCCAAATTGTAAAAAGCGGACAAATAGCTACATTCTTGGTAATTCGTTATGAAAGTGTTGTATTTGTATTTTCGTTTGCCATTATCGGCATCACATTAAGGAAAATTGTTATAAAAGGGCAAATGGTGTAGGATGATCTGAACTGTATCGATTCTCGCGCATTAGTACTCTGAACACAACAGCCCATGTGTACCCATAGTAGCTTAAAACCACCGTCCAACACTGTCCTGTCCAAAATAAATGTATACTGTTTTATTCTGGTGTTCCCAATAGTCTTCAAGTCATAGCCAATGAAAATGGCATAGAATGCATTCTTAAATAAACAAAGTACTTAAGTACCCACCTCCCCTCCTCCTTTAATTAATAGACTTGCTGAATGAAGAGGGTCATCCAAGATGTTAGTCGTTTCTTGCAGAGTATATTGTTCCATGAAAAAACATAATTGCTCCATACACGCACACACACAAGAATAATAACAAGAGGAAGAATTGAGGTTAGAACTGTAATTGTCCCCTGGTGTAAACAGAATGACAGTGGCCAGGATGAAATGATCTGTTCTCTGGTTTCTTTATTTTAGCGGTGTGGGGGTGATGCATTCAGAAGGCATGGAGTTTCTCAGTTGGCACAGCCTCAACTCAATCAACTCTAACAAAGCTAAGAAATCTTCTAACGCATGCAGCTGCCACAATAAATATTGCTTTGTGTGTGTATCTGGCATATTTTGAACTGAGGCAACAAATATTCTGTGGGTGTGTCTATGTTGGCATGTATTTGTACAAACGGAACATTGTAGGTACATTTTAGCCTATTCTTTTCAGTGATTGAGCATGCATAGTTTGTTAGAATCTGTAATTGATGTAATTTGGTTAATCAACATGTTGATATTGGTTATCTATACATAACACCTTGCAAAATATATATATATATATATATATATATATATATATATATATATAAAATATGTGAAATAAAGTGAAAAGGTGATCACAGTTACAGTTCTTCTTTCTGACACTACAGGCTTGAGTCCCTTTAGGCACTTTAAAGCATTTATATTATGGAGGATGCAGTGAGTGTGGCAAAATATCAAGGCATTTTGAACTTGATGCTGAATGGCTAGAGGCTTCATGGATAAATGCTTACCTCCCAGATGAATGATTGACATGGCATTCAACAGGGTCATAAGTGTTTGCACATTGTGGCAAAGGTCTGTCCATCTTCAACCAAAAATGTCAATGTCTTGAATGTCATAGACATATTGAGAGTTTGATTGATGTTTATCCTCCCAGACAGAAATCGGAAATAACAGCAGAGCCATGTTTTGAAGAGGAGATAAAATATGACCTGAACAATGATGTGAAGACATTACAAAATTAAGTGGTCTGAGACTATTCCTATTATGTTTTGATGTGTACATTCTGTTTTAAATGTTATGGAATGCATTGATTTATTCTTAAGTATATGTACATTTTATGCATTCAAAATAATTGTCTTAGACTTTCTTACAGAGCATAACAGATCTGACTGATTTGATATTCATAATAATTTGCTATTATTATTATTATTACTACTACTGTATGTTCTTAACAAATATTTTTTGTAGGCATCTGAGTGAAGTTTGCTGATTTTGTGTCAGGTTATTGTAAGCTGAGTCAAGTCATATATCTGATATAAGGATTACATAGCTACTTTTTCTGGTTGCTCCAGGTTGTCAACATCAATTTAAATCTACATTTTATATTTTGAACAAATGGAAAAAATGTTTAAAAAAATGTGTTTTTAACTGATCTTTGTGGAAAGGAAGGGAAATAGAAACATTTTTGCACCAGCAGGAAAAATAACATCAGTAGACAGGTGGAAAAATGTCAACTGCAGTAAAGATCTTCAGTTATGACAGTACTCTGAGAGGGTTCTGTAAAATTTGCAGCTAATGTCATATGCCGTGTAGAACCCCCTCAAGCGTTTGGAAAGAATCTTCCAAAATGGCTTTCTGTATATGATTTTAAATTACTGCCAGGTTCGAACCGGAGTCCTTCACGAATCTATACAAAACGTTTACTTACTATTCTCCTGATACTTTTATTTGAGTGTTTTAAATATATTCAATGCAATGTGCAATAAGCAGAATAACCATGAAAAAGAACTATCTGCCATGTAATTGTTTGTATGCGCTCGGTTTTAGGAAAGCATTCAATATGACTAGTGCAGTGCTTTATCAAATATAGCAAATTTAAACAATAATTACTTTATATAAAATCGTGATTTAGATTTTTTTCTTAATTTTATTGGTTGCTGAAATCAATATTTGTCAGGATCCACAAAAATGTAAAAATTGTTTTAAACACTTAATTACTCAAAGTAAAGTAGAAGGATCCATAATGGGTACATTGAATTCTCCCCCTAACAGCACATACAGGATTACAACAATCCTTTTTTTTTCTTTTTCTTTGAATCAAATCATATTATGGAAAGAATCATTACTGAACCTCAACCTGACACATTCGGTATAACTTACATTTTCTGTAAAGAATTTAAATGCAAAGTTTATTTAACTTAATCGTTGAACATTACTGTAGTGCTATAGATATAATAACTTGTGATACTTATACTGTAAATTTGTAGTGGAGGTAAGAGTTTTGCATTGGTGAAGAGTCTGTAGGAGAATGTTATACTATTGCTGGAAGCTGTTTGTAGTTTTTGACTCAAATGCAAAATACAAGTCATTCATCTTATATATTCAGGTGTTTCTTCAGTCCAATCAATAAATAAGGATGAGACACTTTGATTATTCTGGATATTCAACCATGAGACTGAATATCCAAATAATCAAACCATGCTTATCAATAACTTTGATCATTACTTGAATTTTGTTAACAAACAAATGAAGAAGAATAAAGGATTGGTCTTTGTCATCAGTATTCATGCCATCAACTGTTGAAAATTAATTGATAATTTGGATATTAGTGAATACCCTGCCTGAATGTGTGAGGGAAATCAGATATCTTTGTAGTGAGTCATCATTTACACATGTTGACCTTGAGTTTAATACAGTGTTTGGGCCACGGGAAAAATGTTTTAGTCAGTCAAATATTCAATCTTGGTAGCTATCGAATATTTGAATATTGGCTTGCAATGCATATCCCTGACAGTGACGTGTTTTGCCTGTAACTTTGAGTAATGAATTCAAACAAGTGTTGATTTATCATATCCTTATACACAACATCCTGCAATTGACTATTAACAAAAAATATGACTTGTTCCGAAGACTTGATTAACAAAAGTAACAGTAGCTAGCTATGTTTTCATAGCCACTTTGTAAACAGTAAACATGGGCAAAATGCTCATAAAAAGCTCAGCTTGCATGTCATATGCTAGCTGCAGCCAAATAACTATAAAAATGTTGAAAGGGCTAGTTAGCAATCCAGCTGTTGGTTGTTGAATGAAATTCGGTATTTGCTTTGTTAGTGAGACCAGCTAGCAAGCTAATAAATGCCTCAGACAAGGTTATGGCAACACTTACTGAATCACCAAAGTTAAAATCACACACACACACACACTTACTGATCATGTATGTGGGTGTCCTATTTACATTAATAGCCAGCTATTTGCCTCAGGTAATTTGCCTATTATTGGTCACACACTCAGGAGTCTCACTGCTGAGACATTATTGTGATCGAGGCATGAGGATTCGATTGACCAGCTGAGTGTCGCAGCCACCCAGGTGATGGTTACAGCAAAATGACTATAAGGAACATAGGCTGAACCAATATTTCAGCTTATCGATTTTTTTATGACTGTATGCTTCTTTTTGGTGCTGTCGTTATCTTGAGTAATACCAATTGCAGCTCAGTAAACAAAAATCATCCAATTTTTATTTATATTTTGGGTTTTTTTAATATTATTCTTAGACATGGGATAATAGCACATTGTCCTCATAAACTCATGATAGCTAAGAGAATGGAGGTGGTTGGACATTCAAAATGTATTTGTGAAAATGCTGGATAATTTCAAGGAGCTCCAAATTAAAACACATTAAATATATCCTTTTAGCTGTTAGGTAATGATTTTCACATGACAGGTGTTTTGCACTGGCTGGTGCACTGCACATAAAACATCACAAGGAGAATTTTTTCCAAAAACGGATTTATTTTAAAAACTGAAACCAGCCTGGAGAGCCACCAACAAAACCAACTATTCAACAAACAGCTGAGCTTCACCAACAGCACCCACACACCATTAATTAGGGCAGGTGTGGCTCTTTATCCCATGGCAGGCTGCACACACACTCACACAGAAAAACTATTAATCATAATATAAAAAAGATATTACTAATGGAAGGGACGTTATTAGTAAGATGGTGGATGGAAGTACAAGCATTTAAAAAAATTGAAATAAAAAGGTGAAGGCTGTATTCTTCTACACTGGTATTCTTATAGAACTTTTTTTACAACAGAACCTTCTGTCTTCAAATGGAAAGCAAATCGATAGATATGTTTATTACAAGACCTTGAAGAGATACAAACGGATACTTTTTTCAGGCTCATGATATTCCAGCGGACCCCTATGCTTGAACTTGACATTACATAAATTATTGGTATATTTGTATTAAAAAATAACTTTTTTGCATTCTCTCATATTTCACACTGGTTTTATCCTCCTTTCAGGCAGAAAAGCAGTGTGTGAATGCACTGCTATAGGTCTTCATGCACACTTCTTAGGCCAGTGATCTCTCGCAGCTAGCTTGCGTGTTACTGGCTGTAACGCTACATCGCTGCCTTGGGGTTTGTATAAAGACAAGTGACGCAGTCCCCAACGTGGTTTAGATGCAAAATAATGATTTCGATTTTACGTGGGCCATGGGAAACCGTGAAGGGAGGATGTAAATGTGAACAAGATTGGCAATACCCTGGAACCTCTTTTCTTTCTGACATTTCCTAATTACTAAAGATAGCGACATGAATAATGGCATAAAACTGAGTAAATACTGTTTTTTTGTTTTGTTTTTGTTTTTTGTTTTTTTTTTTTTAAAAAAAGCTTCTTGCATAGAACTTCGAATTCTAAGTAGACAAAGACATGAAAAGGTCCACCCTCTGAAATCAACATATCAACATATTACCAACACTTACTGAATGCAAAAATAAAAGAATATACGTTGAATGAAGGACTATGCAATTAGCAGTTAAAATGGTGGCGGTGTTTTGGCCACAGGCTTGGCTTGACGGGAGATACAGTACATAAAACGAACATCGGTTTAAGGACAACTTCCTGGCGAAACTGCACCGCGTTATCAACGGTTTGGCCAAGGCACGTCGCAGTCGATTGGATGATTTCTTGGTTGATCCCCACGGGGCAAATTTGATGGCCACCACTTAAAAAAAAAAGCCGACGGACAAAACAATCACAATAGACGACACCAGCAGTATACTAAGAGCAACGCACCGATTTGCGCGATACTGACCACAATAACCCAGTCCATAGCTGAAATAAATAAGTAAATAAATAAATAAATAAAAAGCAGTCAAACCACCTCATTACACACTTAACATTAGCTTTTACGGTCGTTAATACACTTTCTGGAACAAGGCGAGAGGGATCTGCGGAACCACTTAGCATTCAGGCATTACCGGGCCAATGTGTTGTATCTTTTCCGTTTCTGATGGGATCTGGCCTTGGTTTGAAGGAGCTGCATGCCGTTAAATGTATTAACGCCGAAAGGTGAGATCAGAAGAACGGGCAGAATTTTATAGAGATCAAACTGTAGAATTATGTAAAACAGTAAAAATGAAATGTTTGAAACGAACAAAATTACTAACACGATGTCATACAGCCGTGCAGCCGTTTTATTTGACATGGGCTATTTTCAACGACTCAACATAGCTTCGTTATTACCATTCCAAGTAAAATGTCAGCGGTGATTACCAGGAACAGAACCAGGTGCAGGTGATCTGCACTCATCTTGCGCTTCATCTGGATACTTTGTTTTTTTTGAACAAAAAAAGATACGTTCGCTAGCTAAATTTGCTTACGAAGACGGAAAGAAAGTGATGTGAATCTTGCTATTCATGGCAACAACTGAATCAATAACCGTGCACAAATATTTTTGTTTCGATGGAGAGGGCCAGTCGGTAATCTGTTTTAACTGTACCTGCCAGTTTAATTAAACAGTCTGCGCTGAAAAGGAGAGTGCACTGCCTATAAAAATGAGCTGTTTTTCGCAAGTTTTTTCATATATAACCTGACACAGCGGAAGTTCCTCATCATGATTCACAATAACAATGGAGACTTACTACCGGATCATTAATCTTAAATGAATCGTTATTGATAAATTTGAGGTCACTATCATTAACCCATATTCAGCAAACAACTAGCCCACCACGCATAGGTGCAGGGTCAAGAAATTATAACATTTTATTCCGTTTTGATTATTTGTTCAATTTCTTATTAAATGAACTGCGAGTTGATGTTATTCAGTGAACTCCGCCTTATCTGTATATGCTCCAAATCTGCAACTTTGCTCGCTGTTCATCTATTGCACGTTTACACATACCACCCGCGCATTTCAGTTATCTTTTTCTGACGCCTTAAGGTTGTTTTTGGCTCAGTGGGATTCGCCAATTAGAAACTGTGATCTCTGTGACGAATTCTGTTACCACTGTCTGGTTGGAAGTGTTGTCATAGCCGAAGGGTGATCGCCCTGCTCTTACACGAAGGGCGTATCGAATGGGAAAACACTAGGGCTGCGCGGATCCAGCAATGCGCACAATACTTAAATGTGATGGTGGTTAAGAAGCTAGCCTGTAACACAAACATACAGGTTCGGTTCCCAGGCGATGTACTGCTGTTTTACCCTTGGGCAAGGCGTTTAGCCTCGATAGCTTCAGTATGTACACTATAGGCCGCCTCGCCTTGGATAAGTGAGCAATTTTGAAATGCATACTTCAGCGCAAACGGGTCAGCTCCCCCACTGTGCAAATTCAGTGTGAAAGTGACGAAACCACCCGAAAGGATTTCACTCCAGACAGCTTCCAAACGACTGCACTGTATCGTTACCCCTTGTGCAGAGGTCCGACCCCACCTGATGCCAGTCTAGACAGACACTGCGAAAAGAAGGCCAAATTTTTGGCTCTTGCCAGACTGCCTCCTTATAAAGTCCTTCTCCCAGAGCTGCGTGTGCAGGACCTTCAGAGAGAAGAATTAAGTCGTTTGATGAAACAATTAAAAGTGAAATGGTAATTTACTGTTCATATTAATGCGAGGAGAGGCTCAACTTGTCCTACCAAGGGGATTCCAGTACTCAGTGGAGATGGTCGCATTCATTTAATCACATATAAATGCGGCTAAAATGTTGGATCAGGCTAAAATGTGAATTGTGAGTTCTAGAACTCGGGTTCTAAACTGTTTAGTGTTGGCGCGCGCGTGTTCTCTTTGTTCTCTTTATTTTTTTCTGATGAATTTTCACATTGGATCCGTTGTTTTGTTTCAAAACATATTTATCGATAATTACAACACATTCACCACGGCATTAAAACTGATGTGAATTGATTAAGCGAAGTGTTAAAACAAACAGGTGTGCACTGGTGCCTCTTCAAAACTGGACTTATTTCAAAGGTGCGCGTGTTTGCTATGCTTCACACGCAGTTTTTTGTCTCGTGTCGGTAAAGTTTGTGTTTTGTTTTTTTGGAAAAAAAAAACAACAACTCAGAGTTATACCTCATTTGAATAAAAGATCAAGGCAAATATTCACGTTCATGGTAGACTTGTTTATTTAATGGTGGAAACACTTATTTCCTTGGTTTTAGCCACAAATATAAACATGCAAATGTTTCGGTGTTGTATGGTGGAGAGTGTTTTGAATGTTTTATGAATAATTTAATTTATTCCAACACTTTCTGAGAGAAATTCCTTTTCAGTAACCAATGCATTTTTATTTAGTGAAAGCGTCTTCAAAGAATGTAGATTGCAACCGGTTCAATTACGTGTAGCTGTTGCAATTTTTCTTTAACACATTTTATGAAACGTGTTAGTGCTACTCGCAATTCAGAAGTATTTTATTTGCATATTCATTTGAACTCAATGATCTCTGCGAGGTGAACATTCAGAATTACCACGGACATCAGTTTTAAGTGCAGCAAGCAAAGCCTATTCATATTCATCCAGCGTCACCCTCGTTCCCACTAAAGTACTTCTGTCCAATTTGAGTAATGTAGGCTGTTTAGAGTACTGTTCTGTCAGTGAGGAGGAGTTAGGAGCGGTGGGGTTCCGTGGGTTTTCAGATTTTTGTACAATATAACCGCACGAATAGTTGCCTGTGATGAAAGAGTTCCACAACGGGGTGTGGACACTTGCTTTTTATTTATTTATATAAAAGAGTGGTAGTGATGGAACTGCTATTTCTAGCAAGAACAATGATAACCCAAATAAAATAAAGCTTATTTAAGATGGACGCGTGTGTCCATGCATACCCGATAACACAATCAAAACGCATATGTACGGCATTTCGCAAATTAACCGCTAAAAGCTGGTTTTGAGTGCAGTCGGTGTTTCTGGCCTCGCGCGCTTTCACTCCTCTCTTTTATATAATCAGTGTCTCTCATTCGGCTGGACCGCCTCTCCCCATCTTTGTTCTGTCATAAACGGTGAGGTTAGTGCTGCAGCCTGCGAGTAATAGCCAGGAAATGTAGTTCAATAAAGCTGTGATCATATGCCCGCTGATCTTTCTGTTCTATTTACCTTTTTTCCCCGATGGAATTTCTTTGCGACCTCGCTGTTACTTTAATTTTCAGTTCACAACACGCAGTGCTATGTCAATTAGGCGTAAAGTGTAGTGTACAGCAGTAGGTGTGAAAACGTATTAATTACAAATTTAACATTATTTCTTTGCTTAGCAGGTGCCGTTATCCATGACTTACATTTTTAAACGCATTATTAATACTTGGATGTACTGAAGGAATTCAACTTAAGTGCTTTGCTCAAGGATACAATGGCAGTGCCCCACCCGGAAGTCCAGTTTCTAACCAGCTCACCACACCGCTACCCACAGCATCACGACTACCACCACTACACACGACAAATTGATTAAAAGATTTAAAGACTAAAAAGATTGCATTCTGGGTTTCAAAGTTTCAGATAGCTTCCGAAGTTGTGGTAGAGTTTCAATACAGTATATTAACTTTCTACCATTTATTTATTTAATCCTACAACAATATATTTTATTTCACTTGAAATGGTATGTTTTAGGTTGCTGCTAAGACAGAACCTAAGAGCCTTGACAATTGTAGGTCCAGGTAATCGCCCTCTAAATTTTAATTTTATAATAAACTACTTTCATTGGAAGTGGAAAGCAGTGATGGCTGTTGAACTATTTTTACTAGTTTAAATTTAAAACAAAAATATAACCTATATAATTATTAAAAATATGTTTTAAAAACCTAATACTGTCAAACTCTTTGACTTTTGGCTCGATTTTTTAAGGTCGAAAACTTTAAATAACGAATTTATTGCAAAGCTATTGCTTGTATTATACTAAATATTGTAGATGCATTTAAGGTTAAAACCCCTTGATGTTGCTACAAAAACCCCGTTATTGTTTAATGAATAATCGGGCGCTTTTCTGACAATGGCTGCCAACAGGTTACTTCTCAGTTTTTCATTTAGTCTATGGCTATCAACAGGTTATCAGTTCTTCATTTAGGCTATAATCATTTTTATTCCCTGTCTCGACTATCCAATCAAGATCGAGGCGTTCGGGGTTGTTAATATGCCGAGTTGAGAGTTGAAACAAAAAGAGCTGACGAGTGGTGATGTTATCATGTTGAGGATCCGCCTCGAGATGTCCAAGAACATAAAAAACAAGCTGGAAGTAGCGCTCAGCAGAGCCTAATTCCCTCTGTCAGCAGCGCGCAGAGGACCGGCGTGTTACCAGTGCAGCTGCCTGGAACTATGAGGCTATAGCCCACCTCGTCGGCTGTGACATATGGAACTATGCAACCAGCAAAAGGATGCAGAAGACCTGACACCTGCCTCCAGCAGGACGGATCTCCTGATATGCCACCCTTCAACGTGCGGTGCAGCGCAGCGGTGCGCTTCCTTAAAAAATATGAACATTTCATATCAATATATTGTTAAAAATGCAGAAAGAGGGGAAAAAAGTGCCCCACTTGTTGTATAACATGGGTAAATTCAGCCTAAAATACTTAAAATACGACATAATCATCAATTTGTTCGAATACCACTGCATTATTATTATAGTTTGAGCTATAGGTTTTTGTTTATGTATATCTATGGGTGAACATAGGCAAATTATTCGTTTATTTAATTTTAAACAAGGACCATTTCTTTGCGTTCAAATCGGCCATAATAAAACATTTGGTTCAATGTGACAATCCGTTCTTCGATCACAAAAATTAAAAATCTCACCCTCTCAACTGTGCATGTAACCCTTTTAATTTCCATTCCAATAATAACCTGTTTTCCAGATTGATTCCAGAAGGTTCCAGAACTTGTTTGAATGGGCATTTCAGTTCACTTCTCACAAATATTCAGTTTTGTTATGAAGTTGACATACGCATTATGTAAATGAACAAAAGCCTTACCTATGTTTTGAATACCCATCCTAACGTAATACTGAGAAATGCTATCTAGGGACTTTAAAATGAAAAAATTAGCTTTGCATATTTAAAACAATGTTTTGTTAAGATAGGTACGTGGGATTTCTTATTCGTAACGAATAAAATAATTCAACAGAAATAAAAGCCCGTGTAGTTGTTTGAAAATGTCTATTCACAATAGGGAAAATATGGTACTCATTCATTCAGAATACTTACATACCTGCGTATTTTCTCTTGACTTAACAAAAACATGGTCGAATTATGGAAATGTTGGACAGCATTGTTATTTGCGTGAATATATTTTAATTTTATTCAAAATGCATATTATGGGTTTATGGGGCGTTCAGTGTAACTACTCAGTCGCTTACGTTTCAGCAAGGACTTTTAAGATGATTTGCGTTTTTTCAATTTATTTCAGAATGTTTTTTGTTAATTTCAGTGATAGCAGAGTTGATAATAATAGTAAGAAACGAAAAAAAATATTTGCTTAAACCCGGTACTCAATTTGGTGAAAACGCTATAGTGAACAAAGTGAACGTTCTCTTAAACCAATAAATAATAAATAATTTATTTATTTAAATAATAATTTATCTTTAAAAAATCGAAAAACTATCGATAAATGGTGAAAAGGAGTATATAGCATTCCCAGTTTACAGTTAGCATCTTAATTTGAAGTAGCTTAAATAATTCATGCCAAGTTGTTAAGGACCAGCTCATGAACATCATAGCGCTATGTAATTTTTGTTTATTTATTTGTCATTTGGTCAGTATTTTAACATATGTCCATTGGGACACACAAAATCTCCCTCGAGTACCTCACGTGCAACCACCTGTGTGGGACTTCACTGGGTAAAGTTTTATATGTTGCGCCATCAGCAAAACTAACATCGAGTATAATAGTTAATTAGCTAGTAACTATTGCAGTTTTATCTGTGATTTCAAGAACAGATTCAATTGCTTTGTTGCAGAATGTGGAAATATGTATGTACGTATGAACTGAAGTATTGTTTTACATGCATGCGAATTTCAGCTCCAACATTTTTGCCTTCCACATCATTTTTTTTCCATGAATCGTAAACACATTTTAAACACGGTGCCATGGGGCACCTCCAGGAGCTTTGTCATGTCACGAGCGGACGGGTGGGGCTCATTGTTAGGGCTAATGGAACGTACGATTCACACGTTCAAAATTCGGACCAATACAAATACAGTACACTGCAGTCATTTGGAAGGCTGTGCGATGGAAGATACAGCACGCTTACTGTATTGTTGTGGACAACAGTAAGTTTGCGGGGTCGTGGGTGGCGGTGGCGGCGGCGGCGGCGGGGGGGGGGGGGGATCTCGTGCAAAGAAGCACGAGATTTTGTGAGTAACCGAACCAGTCAAACGACATGATCCTTTCTGGGCTCAGTAAAGCAGCAACACCTCCACAGCTGCCCTCAGCCGCGCCCGGCCCCCGTCCGCAGCTCGCGGAGCGCCTGCTCCCAGCAGGTGGCTCTACGCTCCAGTGTAATCCGGCGGGAGGAGCCGCGCCCTCGCCACACACGGCACTTTTTAAAGTGGGTGAACCTCAAACTGACCAGGACTGCAGCAACCTGCGTTTAAACACTGCTACGGAAGGTTACCTGTGGACTGAGACACGCCCAAACCCCTGGCGCTTTATGAGTATAGGATTATACCAAGCAAGGGTGGAGTCACCGAGTTTGGCGTGATCATTCTTACTATACTTACTATGTATTATTTACATTCTTCGATTGCAAACACACCGCAGGATTTAACATGAAATATTCTCCACGAAATGTCTGTTTTTCCCCACAACTTGCTCGCCATCAATTCCAGTGGGGGACTGCTTGTTGTGCTGAATGGAAGCTCTTAGCCGTGTTACCTTACGTTTATACAGCACTGAGCACTGGCCCTTTTTCGGAGCTTCCTACAAAAATGACTACAATATCCTTGAGTTCTGATCCACTGCAAACATTTATGTCCATGCCATTGAAATTTATGTCAATATACAGAATTTGAATATTTAAATACACAGAATAGAGTGTCCCATTCAGTCCGTTCCGAGGAACAGAACTCTGTTTTGGGATTACTGCATGTTGAACCAATAAAAGATCACTCCCCAAATATAATTCCGTATTTGATTGTTAGCTAGCTAGTCAGGAAGCCCGTTCTGTTATGTCCATTACATAACTCAGTGTTTTGAGGCTACTATGTGTAGTTGTCCGCGCTTTATGTTAACAAATAGTTGATTGTCATTAGCGTGCTCAGAGGTACTGACAACCGCTTTCACTGCATCTAGCGGGTCTAAACTGCAATGGTCTCTCTCGTTTGAAACTAGATTATGTCAGCTTTAAAAGGTTCAGAACCGTTTTTATTTTGAACAACACCAAGTCCATTAGGTTGGTAGGATCTGAAAATTAGTGCTTTAAAAATGGGTGGTATGTGAATTCTAGGGCATTGTGGGGCTTGAACTGTGATACACCCAGACACCCTCTCTATGAATGAGTTTCAACATCATAATGCTTTCTTTAACACCCAGAGCTAAGGAATTGTATCTGACATTTAAACACCATTGCTTTTAGTACTACCTGGCACATTCTTACATTGATGGTAGGCGCAGGGCTAAAGAATAAATGCAAAAAGAAGGAGATGATGAAGATCCTCAGGAATTGAAAGCTTGTCCTTCTTATCTCTGAGTGGAAATAAAGCCACTTGGGAGCATAAGAGTATAAAAGTATTGTGCAGACTTTATTTCATTTTACCTAGAACCTGCAGAAACTAATCAAAAGACGCTTTTACTCAGAGGAGCAGGTTGGCTTTTTTTGTTTTAGAGTCTGTTGGCTCTGAGAACAATCTGTTACCTGACAACAGTTTGAGAGAGAGTCAAGATCACGGTCACAGTCTTCTGATATGTGAAAGGGGTGCTGGTGATTTTGCATCCTTGATGATGACCTTTATTTTAATGAGAATGAATGTTTGTTCTTTTAAGTATCTGAAATAGGTGATGGTGTGAACATTAAACACCAATACACTTTCCCGGCTGCATAGGACATTTCTTTCAAGAGGCAGGGGTGAAGGGTTATGGGCAAAAGGCTGTCTTCTCCCTTTAAAACCTTCCATGATTTTTTTTCCAGTTTTTTTTTTTTTTTTTTTTTGCAGATCCATGTTTTACATTTAAGCTTTAAGTAATGTTTTCTTTGAACCTTTGTTAATGCCTCATACAATTTTGATCACTGCTATTAAATCTCTAAGTAATCTCTTCAAATTCTCCAAATGTTCAATTTACTGCAGTTATTTCAATCTTCTGAATATGTTCATGTCCAGAATGGTGCCTTTGTTCCCCGCATAGCTTTATTTGTAGAACTCTGCAATCTAACAGCATCAAACATTTTCTGTGGAGCAAGGAAATTAATTAAATGCCATGTCTTCTTTCTTAATGCAGCAGTTTTTTTAAATAGTCTCAGTCACTGACAAACGCATATTTTGCTTTGGCGGAAAAAGTACCATTTGTTTGATAATGAATGAGAGAAAGCTGTATTATGTCATATGTGTACTTCCTTGTCCTTGCTGCTCTAATTTAATAAGCTGACTGATATTTGTTGGAGTTGTTCCTCTCTCTTCGTCTTCCTCTGGGAAGTGTTTGAGGGCATGTTTCAAGTAGACCAAGTGAGTTCAAGTCAATTTAAATGTAGGCTTAATAGGCAGACTGTATTTCTTTGATGTTATCTGTCAGAAATAAATAGCATGATTAATTCAGCTTAACTGACCACTAGATGTGGGTTGCAGCAACACAGGCGTGCATCAGTCACAATTTGAACTTGTGACCTTTCATTTGAAAGTTATCCTGAACAGAGATTACTGTAGTAATGCTGACAGCAAAAATGCAAATCACATTCTCTCCATCACCATATTATAAGGTCCTAATCTAAATAAACAAAATCTTATCAAAGTCTTATTAATGCACCGTGTGCTCCCATTGTGGTTTGTGACAGATCAAAGGGGATGCTTTTAATGGCTGGTGTGTAATCTCACAGCAATGATGAAGATGTCAGAAAGCCGCTCTAAAATGTTACCAGCTGTGTTGAAACATGTGTGGCTCAGAGCTTGAAGAGTTCATTCTGCATTAGAGGCAATTGCTTCTTTTTTTTCCATGAGACCTCAGCAAAGACAAGGATATAATAATTACCATTGTGGCTTCAAGCAGACACTCTTCTGGGGTTTAGCACTGGGGAGACAGTGTAGATGGGCCAGGGCAGGTCAGTGGCAAGTGTGGATGATGTGGTCATGTTCTGTTGGATGGATTTTTTTTTTTTATGCACAAAGAGGAAAAAATGGAGGGGAAGATAACGGCCTTATTTCTCAGGAAGGAATGGGTGTTGGCATTACATTACAGGCGACTTACATTGGTTACAGTCGTTTTTGTTTGTATAATGTTATCCACTTATACAGCTGGATATTTACTGAAGCAATTGTGGGTTAAGTACCTTGCCCAAGGGTACAGCAGTAGTGACCTAGTGGGATATCGAACAAGCAACCTTTCGGTTACAGGTCCTTCTCCTTAACCACTATGCTTCACTGCTTGGTGGTGGGGGGGTCAATGAGGGATAACCGTCCTCGGTCTTGCAGGAGTATGCAGGTCAATGGCTGAGCAACAGTGTAGGTGTCACAGCGGTCAGGGATGCTGCACTCTCTCTCACACCATCACAGATTCTTTCGACCCCGGCCGTCTCCGAAGCTCTGCTGCTGTTAAACGCAACGTGGCAAGGCGCCCACTGCTGCAGCCAGCGGTACCGGAGGGAGAGGAGGGATCTAGCCTACTAATGTGCGTCATCCTTGGTGTAATACCTTATGATCTGAACGGATGCTGTAATTGGGGAAAACGTGGCAGAGGTCACTTTGTCTGGCCTGCACGTGCGAGAGCTGCACTGTGCAGTGCATTGTTCCGGGTAACGCAGCGTCTCGTGTCGTGTCGGGGAACAAGGGGGCGCGTGGTGTGAGCCAGACGGGTGACGGAAGAGCCGGGACAGCGGGGCGATTGTGCGCGCGCGCTCCCCTCCAGGGCGCTGGGCGCTCGGGACAGACGGACGGGCAGATGGACGGGCGGACGGACAGTGTCCGTATGAAGTCGTTCGGGGGGCCGAAACCGCCGCCTCCTCTCAGACCTGGCACGCGTCCTTAGGCCCCCGGCTGGGATTGCGTCTCGTCTGCCCTGCCCACAACATGCTGCTCCTCCGTTGGGTTGAGGGTGTTGGGGCAGGGGTGGGGGGTGTGGGAGTGCCTCAACAGACTGGAGCCCTTTTTAAGGCAGCTGCAGTGTCTGGTGTGTCATTGGTCTCTTGCTGCCTCTGCATGGAACGCACTCTCTCCATCTTTCTCGCTTTCTTTTTACATAGGGGTGTCGTAGCTATTTGCTGTCCAGTTCGTTTCAGTGCCACCTGAGTAAATCCCGAATAAAGCATGGATTGACATATCAGCACTTTGTCATTCCTACTTCAGCACTTCAATCAGACTGGTCCCATTGGAGGATATCCTGTCCATAGCTACTGGTTTAAAGGCTCTGTATTCCTATTCCTCTCTACCCCCCCAGATTCACACGTCCAAATGTCTATGGTCAGAAAGATAATCTGTCGTGAAGCAATGACGAAACGGCAGTTGTGGGGAAAGCCTGGTTGTGGTACATGAAGAGTGGTATAAAATTAAAATTAAGGGCCCATTATGTGCATGTTACCAGCATCCAAGTCTAGCAGGGGCATGCAAAGTATAAATGTATAGAAACATAACCACAGTTGCAAAGCATCTTGGGAGTGATGTCACTAATATCTTGTTCTCCTCTCTCTTATCTGTGATTTAAGAGTCATGTCCCTTCAGCACTCCTGTACAAGGCAGAGTCTCTTCCTAAGAGGCATTCTCCCTAAGCAGTGCTCGCCTAACCACATTCATGTTCTGTTTTGTCTTCTAGCAGCGTTGTGATTATAGCAGTGAAGAGCATTTGGTGTCAGTGCCAGGGCGGCTCTGCTTTGTGGAAGATGGCATTGTGTTTGAGCTCTGACCCAGAGCATTGAGTCCCGCTGTTTGTGTGTGTGTGTTTGTGTGTGTGTGTTTTTGGGACGTGTCTAATTGTCCTCAGGTTTAAGTGAGTGAGTTTATGGTAAGCTCCCTCTGCCTTCACTTGAGGCGCTAGGCTACAGTTGCCCTGCCAACAGGCAGCTTCCGCCAGGCCTAGGGGAGTCCTCTCTAGGTCTGCTGCTAAGAGGTCTTAAGCTCCCCCTATTATTCTCCTTCCATGCTATTACCCAAAGTATGGAGGACTTTTTTGGTCTGTGCTCTCCCCCAAACATGTACGTACACATACATACACACAAACACACACACGCCAGTCTCATCATACCCTGATTCAGAACTTGCATTGATTTCAACATTTTTTCCAAACTCCTGCCTTTTTTTCCTATTAAGATACAGCTGAGATTGTATATTGAATGATCTTTATAATAGTTGGCCTACTTGCTCATACGCACACTGCACACCTTAGTAAACATTTCAATGTATAGCATGAATTAACTGCTTGCACTGTGGAGGATGATTGAGGATTTCTCACTGGTCCTCGGGCCTACAGAGCCTGTTCAATGTGTCCATGTGCAAGCATGTGCAACCTTTTCGCGTCACTTCTAGAGTCATTTGCTGGGCAATGCTTAATGCAATTAAATGATTGGATTAGCCTGTGAAGAAACCTCCAATAATCTCTGAGGCCCCTCCTATCTCTGGTGGAGTGTGTGTGTGTGTGTGTGTGTGTGTGTGTGTGTGTGTGTGTGTGTGGGTGTGTGGGTGTGTGGGTGGGTGTGTGTGTGTGTGTGTGTGTGTGTGTGTGTGTGTGTGTGTGTGTGTGTGGGTGTGTGGGTGTGTGGGTGTGTGGGTGTGTGGGTGTGTGGGTGTGTGGGTGGGTGTGTGTGTGGGTGGGTGTGTGTGTGTGTGTGTGGGTGTGTGTGTGTGTGGGTGTGTGGTTTTTAGATTTATAAAGTTACAAGGATTCACAAAGGAGCATGGAAGTAATTGTTACAAATATTTTAGTAAATAATGCCACCACCCACATAAATAACTTATAATTGTTATTTCTTCAAAACTATTCTGAACAACTTCTGAAAACCTAGTTATCTCATCAGGATATTTTACTTAGACAGAACCCTCAATTTGTTTTCCCTATTTCAAACACTAATTTGTTTTAATGAATGTAACTCCTAACTTGAATAGAAATTGAATAGTAATAATTCAGTGCAATTCAATATGTACACTGCTTTCATAAGTTAACAAAGGATTTCCAAAGAAAAAAGTTTCCAAACACAACTATCAGATCTTTTTGTTGCCCTTCCAAATATGACTCTATAGCTAACCATTAACTACTAACTAACCATTTATTGATAGCTCACAATAGCTTTTCCGTCTAAGCTTTTGTGGCCGTAAGCAACACAAGGTTAAGATCCTGGTCATACATGTACACTCCACCAAAATATGTTGTAGAGTAATTTATATTATTTGGAATGAGCAGGTTTCAGGGTAATTTTTGCCTGTTTTCCCAGCAGCTGATTAAAAAAATACCCAGGGAGGCTACCGGTCTCGGATGTAGGCAGAGTTGCATTTTCTCTCTCTCACCACCCCAACGTGCCCCTCCCTCTCCTTCTCTGTATCTTCCTCTCCCTCTCCTGTCTATCTCTCTCTCCCTTGCCTTCTCTGTATCTCTCCCCCTTCTCCTTCCCTGTGTCTCTCCCCCTTCTCCTTCCCTGTGTCTCTCCCCCTTCTTCTCTGTATCTCTCTGTCCCTCTCCTTCTCTGTATCTCTCCTCCTTCTCCTTCCCTGTATCTCTCCCCCTTCTCCTTCTCTGTATCTCTCCCCCTTCTCCTTCTCTGTATCTCTCTGTCCCTCTCCTTCTCTCTCTCTCCTCTTTATCTCTCTCTCTCTCTCTCACCTTTTCTGTCTGCACACTGATGCTCAGTGATCAGCTTGTTCCTTAAGCCGTCCACAGTCTTCACCTACTGACCCGCTTGACCCCGGAGCATGAGTGTCACACAGACGGGGGCAGCTCTCGGCACGGCGGGCAGGACGCTGAACGTGTGCTGAACCAGTGCCAAAGTGCCGGTACAGCCCATTCCGGCCCCTGACAAGGGGTTAGCATAAGGGGCGGGGGGAGGGCATGCATGGTCGTTAAGGCCCACACTCACATGTTCCATGATGGAATTTGTTTTGTCTGTGTGAATTCGCCTTTCTTTAATGCATGAGTTCTGGCAAAGCACCAAGTGGGAGTTTGATGGTATTATTATTATTTTTTTTTTAAAAAAAGCTTTACTATGCCTGGTGTGAATAGGGGTTGGCCTCCGTGGATGAAGTTAGCAATGCTGCTGGCCAGATTTCTGTGCAGTAATCCCACTCCCACTTCCATACTGAAGCAGTAATCCAGGGCCAAAATCACTGTTGTGTACATTAACCTTACAGAGGCCACGCTGAGGGAAAGTAGTTTTCAGTTTATTCTGCTACTGCGGCAGTTATCTGGCTGTGGAAGGGCTGCCACAGGGGGCGCTGTTTCACAGGAGCCAGCTTGTTAATATGGGCAGGAATCCTCTCAGTCACGGTACAAACTATAAGCCTAATTGCCTTATCTAAACCTCAACATCACAGGATGCGGAGCTGGGGGACTAATAATAGTCAAAGTGCTTTCCACTAAGGCGGATTATGGACTCATATCTACCAGCGATTTTGTAAGACAGGGTTGACCCTTGGCTGAACCTGCTTGGACATGTGTTTGAGTAAGCAGAGGGATGGGGCAAGGAGCAGGGCACAGGCCTGGGGCGGTGAGTAGGTGAAACCAGGTGAGGGGGAGGAGTGGAATGGCGAGATCGTTCCAGAACTCAGAGTTCTGGAACAGGTTTTCTGTCCCGGGGCACTTACGCAACATTATGAAACAAATCAGAGAGGGTGCATGCTGGATCTGGGGGGAAAAAAAAAAAAACAAGAAATGACACAAAACAAAAAAAAAAAATAAGTGTGGCTCTGGCATGAAATATGCAGAACGCTAGGACGGGCATTTTCTGAACCATATGCTGTGACAGTGCACAGCTCTCAAGATGGAGGCACAGAGCGTGGCAGGTGGTGATCGGGACAGGCTCACATTTCATAACGGAGCGAGCGGATAGGCCGACAGAGGATGACTGCTGTGGTTCCTGATTGGTTGCGATGGGCCCACAGTATAACTGCAGGGAATAAGAGGGCATAATTCTGCTGCTGGAAGTTCTGACCGTGATCACATGTATGGGATCAAGGAAAAGGTCACAGAACAGGGTCGGGGTGGGGGTGAAAAGGTCACAGAAAGCGTTAGGGGTCAGGGAAGGGTTAGGTACATGCGGAGCAGGTGTTGTTTAGCCGTCTGTTCGTTACAGACTTCGGCTCACCCCTCCATGCTGCAGGGTTTCTTGAGCCCTCAAGATTACCCTTTTCTGATGAAGATTTGAAAATCCAGAATCAGAGTCAAATATTCAGAGAATTTAAATGTGTTTTTTTATGACTTGAGTTGGACAGAAATGCCTTGAAGCTGAAAACATTTAAAATTTTGTAGGAGAATTCATGTTTCTAGTTTTGTTTCAGTTTTTCCCCTCACAAGTTCTCCATTTTCACTGAAATTGCACAGACTGGAGCTGTGAATGTTTCATGGCAAAAAGTGAGTCATTTACCATGAGACATTAAATTTTAATGTACATTACATTTACGTTACAATGTGGTCCCGTCATGTATTATCTTAGTAAGAGCGATGTACGTACCTGTAGGTTAAAATTTTATCCACCGTACAGTTAAGATATTTACGGAGGCAGTTGTGTGTTAAGTACCTTGCCCAAGAATACAACAGCAGTGCCCCAGCAGGAAATCGAGCCGGCAGACTTTTGGTTAACAAGCCCTGCTCCTTACCACCACACCACACTGCTGACCCATTAGCTGATATCTTACCTCGATGCGAAAAAGGAGACTGTGCTCTCCACCCTATGCACAGCAAACGCCATTAACTAATTGCTAAATAGTTTAACAGAGATGACAGTGACGCGATTGCGGGGATTAGGAGATGCATGTGTGCATGTGCATGCATGTCCTGGCAGCTCCAGGTTGTGTTGTGCTGTGTGGAAACGGCAGCTGGCTGAGCTCTGGGGTTTAATGTACAGAGATTAGCGCTTTTGCTTCTGCGGTTTGTGTGCTCTGTGTGGTGCTGAAGCTGATGTTGTTGCAGACGTATGTTTCGCGTGGTGATGTGTTGCCTGAAGTTTGTGTATTGTGTATGATTATGTGCTTTGAGATGCCTGCTTGTGGATGAGGGTGTAGGTGGAGATTGCGTTTGTGAATAAGCATGTGGTTGCAGACGTGTTTTTGTTGAAGAGGGTGTGCTTCAGATGCATTTGCAGACAAGAGTGTGATTCGGATGTGTGTTTGTGGACGAGGGAGTGATTTGGATATGTGTGTTCGAGAATGAGGGAGTGATTCAGATGTATGTTTGTGGATGAGAGTGTGACTCGGATGTGTGCTTGCGGATGAGAGTGTGATTGGGATGTGTGTTTGCGGATGAGAGTGTGATTGGGATGTATGTTTGTGGATGAGAGTGTGACTCGGATGTGTGCTTGCGGATGAGAGTGTGATTGGGATGTGTGTTTGCAGATGAGAGTGTGATTGGGATGTGTGTTTGCGGATGAGAGTTTGATTGGGATGTGTGTTTGCAGATGAGAGTGTGATTGGGATGTGTGCTTGCGGATGTGAGTGTGATTGGGATGTGTGTTTGCGGATGAGGATGTGGGCAGAGCGCGCTGTACCCTGCCGCGAGCGAGGAGAAGTGGAGTGGAGCAAATCCAGGTCATGCCAGATTTCCCTGTAATCTCTGCCCCAGCGGTGAACCCTGGATCCCATTAAAGAAGATTTATTTCCAATAGTGTAGATGTTCAGTGGGGATTTTCTTTCATATTCTTTTGTTCATCATTTTTTTCCTGCTGAATTCGGTCTTAGATAGCTGTGGTATGAGAGAGGGGGGGCCCCTGACCTGTGGCTGGTCAGAAGGGACAGACAGCATCGGGGCACTGAGGTTACCAGCATCGCCCCACCCCCTACACCTCACTGCAGAGGGAGCTTTTGACAACACCTCTGCTTTCTCCCTGTCCATTCAAAACGCACAATTTGGCAGTTTGGAATGGGGATACTGAAGATAGACAGGGAACTCAGAGGGGGGGGGGGGTCAGAGTGCTGGAGTACCCAGCTAAATAGCAGGGGATCAGTTATTTCACTGAGAAGTTGGTTGATGTTCAGCTCTCTGGACCCAAATCTCATTTTCAAGGCACATTTACAAAGCTGTTAGTAAACGGCCATCATAATTTTGGGGGTCAATAATTAGGTTGTTTAGAAAGTGCCATTTGAAGTTTTTCACTGATGTATTTATTTAGAGATAACTTTAGAGATACAGTGACTTTCTTCATGACAAATATTATGGCTAAAAAAGTCACCTAGATATTTCCATCAAATGTCTTTAAGGCCTGACAGTTGGGGACAATTGAATACCTTCTTAATACGTACAGAGCGTATTTAATATGTTGTGTCCATGTTTCTCTGTGAGCGTGGCTCATTGGATTCGAGCTTGTTGGCAGGTTGATGGTGGTGGATATTCAGATAATTTGTTTTGGATGTTGGATACGGCATGTCATGGCATTTAAAAGACCCATAAGCTGGGTTACATAATTCTGACAGTCAAATAACCAAATTGTTGGGAAACATTCACAAAATCACTTTAGTATTTGATGGGTTTTTACACCCCCCCTCCTCCCCAAATAGTATGAATGCATTTTAATCTGGGATTAGATCAGACAAGGAGGAGAGAATGACTGATGTGGTGTGCAACTGGGCATGTGCAATCTGTCATGACAGAGGCCTATTGTCATATATATACATATACTGTATACATGTGTATGTATGTGTATATTAATTCTAAAATGTATATTACTTTTTAGGTTGTCTAGTCAGGATAGAACAAGATAACATCTGGTAGGGCTTGAATAGTGTTATGCTCACACTCACTGGTCTGGGAGTGCTGTTAGCCTGGTCTGACACTGTTGCTCATTCACCTTGAGTGGATACACTCCTGTTCTATTGTGCTGGAAGTCACTGTGGATAAGAGCATCCCCTAAATGAGTGTAATATGTGTGTGTGTGTGTGTGTGTTTGTGTGTGTATTTTTATTTAACATGTTGGTTTGCTTCTAATGAAAACAGGGATTGGAATGAATAAACCCATGGAGTCACGAGAATCATGTAATGTAATTGCTGGGCATCTTGTGCACGCACATGCCGCTTACCAAACGGTCCACTTGGGTGAGCAGGAGGCTGGTGGGGATCATATGCATTTTTCATTTGCATTGATTCTTCGCGTGGCAAGCAGTTCTTGATCTCTTCCATCATACCACACCCCTCCCCCCAAGTCCTGCTTCACGTGCTGCACATTAAAGCTCTCCTGCAGTAATATACTATGTCAAATAAGGACAGTGTGGGTTTATTGCTCTTTAACATGTTCCTTTGGTGAGGAGCACATGCAGTGTGTGAGGTATGTGTGTGTGTGTGTGTGTTAGGAAGTGTTAGGAATCCATCTTTGTGTGAACATTGATCACCATATATTAGATGATCATCCATCCATAGATGATCATCCATTGATCATCTATATTCCATTCCGTTGTCGAGATGGAATATTCCAATAGTCAAAGCCTTCCAGAGCACACAACGTCCAGTTCTCTCTGTGTGACCAATGACTCACCGCAGATCCCCACAGCAAAACGAATTGTATCAATGAATCATCCGTTATTCATGTGCGGGGTCCTTAGGTCCTAACTTCACAATTACAAACCAGAAGGAGTAGAACGTCTCTTCGGTCTTCATTGTGTGGTTAACTGATGAGCGTTTGAATACAGGTCCATGTAATCGATGCATGCAGGTCCAGTCGTTAAACAATGAGAAATTCAGTCTCGCTGCTAATGTGTGTCGCGCTTGCAGTGTGTGGGTAATGTGGGTTCTGCAGAATGCTGCAGACCCTCCTTCAGAGTCTACACATGGGAGGATGCAGGGCAGCTCTGTGATGCACTGAGGCTTTACATGCTGTGAAGCGTTATGGATCATAACCCCTCCCCCCAGATAATGGCCAACCATCCTCTGCTCATAAGATCCAACCCCCCCTGTTGAAACCCCCACAAGACCCCCGCTGGCCTGCCAGCCAGCCAGGGGAGTGGAGAGATGGCAATGATGCAGAAGACGAGGGGGGGGGAGATGTCCCAGACATGGCCACGAGCAAAGTGTGGTTGAGCCAATCAGATGCACACACATTTTGCTATGAGTGCGCCTGTAACCCACCATATGCGCACACACACACACACACACACACACCTCACCATGACGACGGCGTCGCGGCCGTGAGATGTGCGGTTCCAGCTGCGAACGCGCCCGAGTGAGCGGGGTCGGGGTACGCCGGGAGAGCCCGTCCCGCCGAGGGGCCTGAGGGGGGCACGCGCAGAGCCCCGCCCCCCCCCAGGGCACGGCAGCACTGTTGTGGTGCTCCTCACCAGTGTGGTGGGCGGAGGGGGGAGAGGCCCCCCGAAAAGCACAGGGGTGTAAAGAAAGAGAGGCGTTTGCCAGAGGAATGCAGCAAAGCCCAAATGGATCTATCAGAATCCGGGATGTCGAATGCCACGCGGCTTTCTTAAAAGGGTGGAATCCGAAACTGTGAGCTGTGACTGGCTGGCCCCTTTTAAGCGTCCTGTAGGGATGCTAACGCGTCTGCTAGAAAGGTGAGCTTTGATGGAGGTGTACGCAGACATTTTTGCCCTGTGACACGTGGCGTGTATGAGTGGCCCATGTGTGGATTGAATGCGGAGAGTTCTAATGCATAAGTCCACAGCTGTAAACAGCTGAGGGCACCAGCAATAACCTCTGCAGAAAAAAGGGGCGTTGGAGCCTTGATGGGTCATGGTGTCAGAGCTGATCCAGATTTCTGGGGGATGACTTGGTTGGGGTGCAAACCAAGGCTCCAGTGTCAGGACAAGGGGACTGAACCAGTGTGAAACATTCAGTGTGACACAGGTGTGTTCGACAATAGAAGTTGACATTTTAGACCAGATAGTCAAAGTATAGTCAAGGTGTAAATCAGCTGTTGAGTGAAAGGTAGCTGCACTGTGCAGGGTTGCAGCTCTCAAAGTCGGCAGTTAGTCATCCCTGATGTCATACCTCTCATGGTGACAAACAAACCCAAAGGCTGTGATGTGTTAACTTCCGTTTCTTTCCACCCCCGCGCAGGTGAAAGTCTGGTTCCAGAACCGCCGCACCAAACAGAAAAAGGACCAGACGAAGGACACGGACAAGCGCTCATCCTCCACCTCCGAGTCACTGGCCACCTGCAACATCCTGCGTCTGCTGGAGCAGGGCCGCCTCCTCTCGGTTCCCGTGCCCCCCCCCACCCCGCTGCTGGCCCCGCCCCACGCCGGAAACGGCTCCCTCCTGGGCAGCCCCAGCAGCTCCTCCCCGGGGGTAAGCAGCACCCCTCCCGGCGCGGGGGGCACCTTCGGGCTGTCGCTGCCCCCACTGGGCGCCCCGACCCCGCCCTCGCCCCGGCTGGGGGGGCCCCCTCTCTGCTTCTCCATGCCCATGCTGGGCGGCGGCCAGGACCTGCAGGCGGGTTATGGGTGTGGCTCCTCCGCCTTCGAGCCCTACACTCGGATAGAGAGGAAGGAGGCGGACCTCAACGGGAAGAAGAGCGTTTCCTAAGGAGCTGCGCCCCCCCCGGGGTCAGAACTGCAGTTCCCCCCCCCCCCGCCCACCATCTCCATCATTCCCCCTTTACCTGCCCCCCCCCCATTCCTTCCTCTTGCTGCCATACACACAGGGTCCAGGACACGGGGCAGAGGGGGTAACAGTGAGGGGGGGAGGTTTCTGGGTGGTGGAGATAATGACTGCTCTCAGTGTTTTGAAGTGATGTCTGTGTGTATTGTGAGGAAGATGGTTTGGTGTTTTTTTTTTTCCCCACCCACTCCTCACTGTTATCTAATTAATGTTCACTTTGCCTTTGCCTGTATTCTGTGTTTTCTGTTTTTCTGGCTGCCATGTTCTTTTTCTTCCTTCTGAATCCCTAAAAACAATGCAGGGCCCAAAGAAATCTCCGAGAAGGAAAAGGAGCAGTGTCAGTGTGACAGCAATGTCTCAATAACCTCACCTTACCTACAGTGTACAATAGCATTGGATCCCAACCTGGTTACACAGAGTTGAAAACTAACTGGTAAACTCTAAAATGGTGTAAAAAAAAAAAAAAAAAAACCAAATTCCAGGACTAGACTGATCCACAACTGAAATACAGTGCTTACCTCTAACAGGCTTTAGCGCATGTGTGTGTGCGTGTGTGTGTGTGTGTGTGTGTATACGCGTGCACGCCAGGTTTTGTGTGCTTGTGTAGGTGCGTTTGTGCTTTTTTTAGTACCCTAGAAGCTGTCGTTAAAAATCAGGGTGCGTAGGTAATGTCGGCAGGGTTTTCACCACCCCGCTGCCTGTGGCCTCGGGTGCTGTCTGCCCTGCCATTGGAGACCCAGCTCCTCTCATCCTCTGCAGTGACCACGTGTGAGCACTCGCACAACGCTGCCGTCACGTCCCCTGCAAAAACAGGGCCTTCTGAAGGCCGGGGTGTATTGTAAAGTGTGCTTTCTGACCGTTTTTGGAGCCAGCTGCAGAAATGAGTGGGCACGGCTCAAGAGTCAAACACTAGTCGACGTCAGTATTCTCAATGCATTGGTTACGTACATGCCAAATAACAGAGACAGTGGCTTCTAGCTGTACAGCACCAACAAAAGTTTGGACACACCTACTCATAGAAGGGTTTTTCTTTTTTTTCTATACTGTTTCTACACATTTTACAATAATAGTAAAGACATCAAACTGAGATAACCTAAATGCAATTAAAAGTGTTAAACAAATCTTATATATTAGATTCTTCAAAACAGCCAAACAAATATTTTTTAAAATTAGCATTTTTTTGGAAATAAATTCATACATAAGCGTCAACTTTCCTATTTATATTTGTCTAAGAAACAAATTTCAAGCATTTAAGCATAATGTCTTTGAATGCACGTTTCCCATTCTTGCAATCAGGTGTGTCCAAACTTTTGACTGGTACTGTATGTTAGGTAGACATTTACCAGAGCCAGTGGAGCAGAGGCTAAGGTTGCAGTAGAAGTTTCTTGACCTCTGACCCCAGTCTCTTCCTCTCAGCTCACGTGATGGGCTGTTTAATTTTTAATTCACCATGTCCAGCTGCTTTACTAAGGGCTGATCTTATCGGGTCAGACACAATTCGGTCATGCATCATGTCATTATTATCACCTAACAATTTTTTTTTTTTCCTGAAAAATTCTCGTATTTCAAGGACCAGTTTATAATGTTGGTCATTCAGCATGTTTGTCTCATTCAACCAGTAGAGTTCAGTCAGTATTTAATATTTAATATGTTCAAATCAGTGTTTCATATTTGGCTGTTCATCATTGATTCCTCTGTGAAATGTATGAATCATGAGCTCCTCTGAGGTTCGGCATCTACAACGCATATGCAGACCTGGTCATATCACTTTTGATCATATGACATATACAGTGTGCCACAGTTGAAATTTAAAAGACAGCAAATCCCTTCTGCGCAAGCTTTTTTTTTTAACCAGTGGATCATTAGTAAATATTTGTAATAGCTACTTTAAATGAAAGCATGCGTTTGGTAGTCATTTTCCTCCATGAATTCTGACCATGTATTCCCCTCCCCTTCTCCCCAGCGACAAGATTGTGAACACCTCCCCTGCAGAAACAAGAAGCTATCATAATGCCAATGGTCTGAGCATCTAACAGAATCAAACTTTCCTCTTCTCTTCTCTTATTAAGGCACTTTCGTTTCTTCTCTTAGGTTTTTTTTATTATTATTTTGCTGTCCCCCCACCCCCCTCACAGTTTGAGAATGTGGTAACTTTTCCCCCGCATCCATTCAGGGAGACAGAGATTATAGATGCATCCAACCCTTCCACTGCTTTCATTATTTTCATTTCAGCCCCCGCCTCTTCCCCCCCTCCTTTCAAGAATAAGAAGATGGTTATTCCATTCTGGTTATTCTATAGCTGTTCTACGTGTTAACATGCAGTTCTGAGATTGATGTAGCGGTCGGTGGAAGGGTTAGGTTGCGATCAAGGCGTCCTGTTTTCTCCGGCTGTTTGGAAGCAGCTCGCTCTTTGTCGGGATCCGAACGCACGTGCGTTGGCCCTGCCCTCTCGAGGCAGTCTGATAAATGCACTTTTTAACCTCTATTTCCGTGTGTCACCTCTGAATCGGCACAGTCTTTTAGAGACTTTAATGCAGCTCTGAGCTGGCTCTTTCTGCCCCCCCCCGCGGTCCTTTTTTTGATCCATTCAAGGCGACCCTGCTTTTTCGTCTGTGGCCTCTCCTTGTGTTTGCTTGTGCTGTACATTCTGCTGTTTGAGTTTGTGTCCTTCGGAGTCTTGTTTTGCGTGTTCCCTCCCACGCGCTGGGATTAAAGGCATAGGGCTCTTGCTGTATGCTGCATGAAACCAGGAAACCAATTAAAATAGATGTCCCCCCCCCCCCATGCCCAGCCGGCTCATGGTCTACTGTTTAACTTAGGCCTTGGATATGTGTCTCCCCACGGCCCAACGCAAATACGAATGTGGCTGTTGTTCGCGAAGTCACAATCAGGCGTCATGACCGTTGTGGGTGTCTGACCACAGCGGTGCAAGGGGTGCGGCACCGTGTGAGAATGACCTGTGACCTGCGGCCCCTGCTCCTCGGCGGGCACCGTTGCCGTGGAAACCGCCGTTGTCTCATCTCGGTGCCACGGTTGTGCCGCGCAGCTGTTGAACAACATGTTATTTTCCATAAGCATCATCCATAATGCAGGCGGCTTGTTATGAAATATTAAAACCTAGAGAGACAGATCAACACAGGGCAGTGCTTGTACCACCAAAGAAGCACTTATACATACATATATCTATTTTTAAACTTGTACAACTTTTTACTCCATGTTTCTAGACCTATTGGCCTCAAGGTTTTTTTTTTCCATCTCCTCTCCTCTGCGTGTTACTGAAAGATCTTGATCTGTCTTTCATTTCCCTCCGAGAAGCATTGATTTGATACATGATATGGGAGCATCTATTGTTGCCGTGATATGGGAGGTCCTCTTTGTGAGGTGACGGGTCTGGGATCCTTCATGAAGCTTTGAATAATTTGTCAGCCCAGTGAAGAGCTACCTCTTCCTCCCTGCTGCCGGTTCTACCAGAGACTGCTGTCTGTGGTGCAGACCGTCCCATGACAGCAGCGTCCCTCCTGCACAGCGCACACCGTGTGTCTGAATCTGTATATGACAACTGTTTGCAGGATGGTACGCGTTCCCCCCAACACACGTCGCCGAGGACAACAAAGGCCAGTTTCGCTAAAGCCAGAGAGAGGCCACTTTCTTTGTGAAACATCAAACAGGACGCTGTTGAAAGGGAGCGAGAGAAAGAGAGAGAGGGGTCTTCAGACAAGCAGATCGGGCCTTTGATCCAGTTTGTGAGATTTCGTGATGCATTTAGCATTGCATAGGTCTCCTCTCTCTTTCTCTCACCCTTTCTCTTTCCTTCTCTTTCTCTCTCACATTTTCCTGCAGTTTAAATCGAGATTTATAACCCCCCCCCCTCCCCCCCGATTTTCTGGCTCCCTTCCTCTCCCACCATACAGACAGACCTCAGTGTTAGTTTGTTTACAGCCCGTGGAGGGCTTCCCGTATCTCAGAGGGCAAGGCCCTCTTCTCTGCTCCTCCTCCTGACCAGGCGAGGCCCTCTTCTCTGCTCCTCCTCCTGACCAGGCGAGGCCCTCTTCTCTGCTCCTCCTCCTGACCAGTCCTCCCGCTTCCTCTCCTGTTTTACATGCGGTGCTACTGTACCTTGAGTTTCAGTATGATCCGAGTATGATGAGATTGTGTTATAACGGTGGTTTTGAGTTGAGTCAGTGTTCCTTACACACAGCTGAAGCTCTGTGGGGTAAGCCATATTCCTTTGGCAGTAACGTTGCGTGTTCCTCGTCGAATTAACCGACACCAGCTACTCACAAAGTACAAAACTGTATGTAAATATATAGGTCTTTGCACAGTATCTCCGTGTCAGTACCATGTGATCTAAAAGCAAAAGGAAAAAAAAAAAGAAAAAATCTTTATATATGCTTTACATTTCTTTGTTTAATTAACAATTTGCACTTATTTAAAGAGAGTTTCTTCGTGTTCTGGTTAAAAGAGCTGTTTTCAAGCTCCGGCTATGGAAGCCAAGATATTGTATAATATGTATATGTATTTTTATTCATATGCATATAAATATATGTCTATGTAATTTTGTTGTCTGCCTCTTTCTTCGACTCCTTTCTTTCTTGCATTATTCATGGAAAATATTGTCAGTCATGAGGACACCTTATTTCTTTTCACTGCTACCATTACGAGGTATGACAAAACTTGTTATTTGGAGTAACACACCGCATACCACAACAACCTAAACAGTCAAAGGACAGAAAAAATGTATAACATCAAGGCTGGATTGATGAAACAACTTTACATTACATTACATCATTTAGCAGACGCTCTTCCCCAGAGTGACTTACAAATAAGTGCATCACTATGCTATATATAGAATAGACATTATAAGGTATTACAAGAGGTCAGCAAGATATAAAGTTAAGTGCTGGGCTAGTGTGGAGTTTTTTTTTTTTTTGTTTTGTTTTTTTTTTTTTTAAACATAGCAAGTGATAGGATAGATAGAGATACATAGGGGAGAAGGTACTTTTTTGTTACAGATACAGTTTGAACAGATGAGTTTTAAGTTTTTTCTTTAAGGCGTCCAGGGAGTCTGTTGTCCAAATCTTGGACTTAATGAATGAAACCATCATCTTTTTTGTAGATTGAAAGAGAGAAAATAAGCATTTTGATGTACCCCAGAATGCTTGTAGTGCCTCTGAAAGTTTTTGCCACGCTTGTTGATTGGTGGAGACGAGCACTCTCACGCATATGATATCTCTACCTCACACAGGGCAAAGCAGAGGTGTGTCACCTTTAGGGTAAACATGAGTTTAGCCATATGCTTATGCACTTCCCTGTCCAAAGCGGGAGGGGCTCTTACGGAATGACTGAGGGAGAGTTTGCTCCGGGGTGCCAATTAGGATGATTGGCGTTTTTCCTTGAGAAGGTCAGGGAAAGAAGAGGAGGGGTGTGCGGGGTGTAGTGGGGGCTGACCAGTTAAGGCACCAGATGGGTGGCCCTTTTTTGAAAAGGTGTCCAAAGATGGCTTAATTCTCTCCCCAATGACCAGCTGATACAGAGAAAGAGACACAGGTGCCCATTTAGAAAATTCACTCCTAAAACCATCACAATCTCTGCATTTAACTGAAGCTGACACCTGTACGGGATAAGCAGTAATGCCTGCAGCTGACAGTTTGTAGGTACATAGGTCATATCTGCACCCAATATATTTTATATTCCACATGCAGTCAGTGAAAATGCAGTAATTAAGTAATTAAATGCAGTTATTAAGGTTTGAGCACCCCTCTAATTTCATTGCGCGCAAACATGTGATTGTTTAGATTTGTCGTCTGTTTCACATGACATCACAATGCAGTAAAGGATGTGCAGTGAGCCTGGTATTCTACCAATCGGGCCACATTTATTATAACACCCGAAAAAGCGGGTGACATCAGAACAGTGTGGGTAAAAGGACGGGCAGCAGCCTGCTGTCTGTCGTCGTGCACAGAGAAAGGTGATTGTTCTTAAAGGTGGCTGTAGAGAATGCTCGGGCCCCCCGGGATCCACCCAAACTGGTTTAGTGAAGTGGCCGTGGTTTATTCTGAAAGCAGGCCTCGCAATCCCCGGTGAGAAGCATGCCGTGGATGGGAGGGGGGGGCTGCAGGGAGGCTTCCTAGGGTTTTTTAAAGAGGCATCAAGTGCGACCCCGGCCGAGGCCTCTCCGCTACGCATCACTGTCCCGCGACCCCCACCAGCCGCCCTGAGCTCTGCTCAATGGCCCAGCGGGAAACCCTTTCACTAATTAGGGTCGCTAATTGGGGGCGGCCTGGCTGGGGTCCTCTCCACACCTGCATGGTCATGTGACCCGCAGCGAGGTGCGCAGGGTCAGAGGGCATCGGGGCGTGCTCTGGGTGAGAATAGGAGCTGGTATTGGGGGGAAGGGGGGGTGAGGGGAGTACAGTTCTCTAGGGGTTAATTGCAGCGTGACCCTCGGACGGACAGCCCAAAAGAGCTTTGACCCCCCCCCGCCCCTTCCGCCTTTCTGAAGCAGTTGTTTTGACACAGTTCACACAACCAGCTGACTTCCTAAAAGTTCTGTGCATTCCTGAGACACCAGGTGGATCACTAGGGGGGCTTGGTGGGGGGGGGGGGCTCCATACCTCTGCAGACCACTCCTAATGCCCCCTTTCCTCCTGCAAATCAGTCCGGTGGAAAAGAATACAAAGCAGGAAAGGTGTGTACATTCATTTTGTTTGCTTTAGAAATCAGTCCAGTCAATGAGGGAGCTCTTTCCAAAACTACCCTCTTTCTGCATCTCCACCACCCCCTACCCAAAACACACCACCACTACAACTGACATGATTTAAAAACTGCAGGATTCCCCTATCATGGCTGGAGGATTCTGTTTGATGGGGCTTTGATTCCTCTTTGATGAGGCTCTTTCTGAAGTCTTGGGTTATGAACAGCCCCCCCCCACAAAGAAAACCTGTTCAATGCGTTTAGAATAATGTTGACCAAGATGCCTAGCCTGTCTGTTCTCCAGTAATCTCACGTACATGTTATGTAGCCACATGAATCATTCATTTGATGGTTTGTTTATCAATGCCTTGTTTGTTCTGGGTTTCCGATCTCTCAAAATTCAGCATCTGAAGCTATAATTAATCTGTTGTCCATGATAGATTTTCATAGCGCTTTTGCGCTTAAAGTTTATCCATATGTTATATTGCCTACAATCATCAGCAGTCAGCAGGAAAAACTGCAGTCATCTCAGATGATCTCACAACTACTGAAATTCTCCATTTATTTGTTTTGCCATTAGTGACAGAAAGATTTCCCTAACTTGAGCAATTGATTTAAGTTACGTTGCACATAATCATAGCTCCCTGTTGGGATTCTCCTGAGCTGCCATAGCTCATTTCTGCTGTCTTTGTTTGGATTTATTGGCCATGTGGAAGTGAGACACTGTGGCTCTTCCTTGTGATCTGTACAAAAGGTTTACCACATCCAGCACTTTCGCATGACATGTCTACCTTGCAAGCATCCTAGAGGGTGGCATCAAGAGGGTGACATCACAGATATTCTACTGACTGACCAGATATTCATCTTAGTGCGACTAACACCAAACGTTTTGTTTATCCTGTTGAAGACTGATGTGTTTTGATTTTAAGGATGGGTCTACTTCTCATTATGTTATTTCTACTAGGCCAGGTCTTGACTTGTCCACCTCCACCACCATTAACCCTAACCCTAACCCTAACCACCACATCTTGAACACACAGCAAAACTGCTACAAATAGTCTCCCTCCTCTGCAGAGACACGCCAATATTTAATCAAACATTTGTGGCTCATAAAACAATTGCTGGCTGTTAAACATAGACACCACGTAATTAAAGACAGTAACAAATACAACTGGACAATTAAAATTGAAATGATTAACTGGCTCAGACGATTGCCTCAAATGAGCTCACTTATTGGTACAGCTGCCACCTGGCGGAAATGATCCTCAGACACATTAATTAACAACAATTAAACAATTAAGATAAACAACCAGCTGTTTTGGGTGAAAGGTGAAGGATCTCCTTCACAGAACCATTCAAAGTCACTTGCATAACTGTGATATTCATGGCAGGGTTGATGTCATCAGAGTCCTCTGAAGTCAAACCACAAGCCATAAAGCCAAAGAGCCACCTTCAGTTGGGCAAAGCACATTTGTCTCATTATCTGATGAAATGAAAATGAGCTTCTTGGACCTTCTTCATCATCATGTTTGGTACAAAAATGTAAATATTGTTTTGGAAAAATTCAAGCTCACTGTAAAAAATGGCATCTGTTCCATTCTATTTTATCTATATGTTGTGGAGACCTTGTTTAGATAGAAGGAGTCATGAACCCCAAAAGATACCAGCACATTTGGCCAAACACTTGGCTCCCTCTACAGAGAAAGTCACACTTGGCCAAAAATGGGTATTTCAGCATGACAACAATGAAAAACATTCATACTAAACTACAAAGAAGTGGATAACTGAGTACAAAGTCAATGATAGCAACTGGCCATCTCCCTTTCCAAACATCAGTTCAGTCTAATATTTGTTTCAACATCAAGAAAGCAGTTCACAAGTGAAAACTGAAAACTCTGAAGAACCCAGAGCAAAATCTTTCAGGAGGAATAGTCAAAATGCCAGATCCTCTTTAAGGTGTACAGGAAGCCTTGTAAATGTAATAGATTACAAACTACAGAGGTGTGGGTAACTATTGTGGGCAATGTATTGTGGGCAATGTGTGTGTGTGTATGTATGAATACATACATACACGCACACACACCCACACACACACACACACATATATATGAGGACAGACGAATACTAAATACAATACAATAAAGCAGTTGCCTTTGAAGTCACTCAATTAAAAGAAAACAGCTTTATCCTCCAGAAAAATCCACTCCACCAAACTGACTGACCTCAATTTTCATTTCCAATCACGCTCCATTCTTCAAACCAAGGACGCTCACAGCAGAGGCTCTTATCAGCAAGCCAAAATGTTACGCGTTGTCTCCTCTTTCACTGGACTCAATTACCCCCGCCTTTTGTGCGGTCTGTCCCTCTCTCTGTTTGCCATGGCATCATCCACCGTGGGTCAGCTATAGCGGAGCGCCCAGAAGCACAATGCACACGCGCCATTTCCCCTGTCACCCTGGCGTGGGAGTATCTCTGCCTACCTGCCCACAACAGATGGGTTGCTCTATTGGCCCTTGCCAAACTGCCTGTGTTTTTCTGTGTTAACTTCCTCCGTGCATGGCAGAGGAAAACAATCTTTTCTCCACCGCGGGGCTGCCCGCTGTTCAAGGACACACACCAACACAGCAAAACACACACACACACACACATGATTGGACTGGTTGGACTACTAGTTGAGCTGGTTGGACTACTAGTTGAACTGCTTTGCTGAAAGTTCTGTAAGCTAGTGCAGAATCTACCTATGGCCATGATGCAAATGCTTCATAACATATCTGCTCATGAGCATAAATAAAATATAATTGGACAAATATCATCTTCGTTCAGGAGTTTTCATGCAGTCCTCGGCCTTTGCTGTATAATTGTGTGCTTGGTTCCATACTGGGAATCACAGCCTAAATACAATTCCTTTCCCCGATAATAATAAAATGCCTTTTAAATATGTTACGGATGCTCTGCCAACATACAGTATCTGACTAAAGCTTCATATAGATTGACTGGATTCTGTGATAACAAGACATTAAACCCTGTTGATTTTTTTTGAAGACTTATTACACACTGTAAGTCAGAACAGGTATCGTCAGCACCTCAATTGCTGATGTTGTCACAGCTCTTTTAATATAGGACTCTGATCCACATCCGTCCAGTGGAACTGATGTTTGGTGTAGTCTAGTGTGTGTGTGTGTGTGTGTGTGTGTGTGTTTCAATCCTCTTTTGAAAACATCTACCTGGGTATTTCTTCTCTCACACACCCACACACACACACACACACACATTACCGCAGGTCTTTCCTTCAAAATGTTGCTGGGCCAACTGTCTTTCTGTGGAGGGGACCCCATCTTTCCCTCCCCGTAGGAGCACTCCCCTGTCAGAACGAAAAAAAGCAGGAAGGCGCTACAAAACCAGCTGCGAAGGTAAAAGAACACAGCACTACAGATGACGAGATTCCCTTCTGCAGTTTAGGGCTTTTTGTGGTCTGGGATCTCTCTTTGTCATCTGCATTGTCTGCTTAGCTGAAAAGATACAAAACAAGCAGTAAGAATGTCCGGTTGGTCCTTTTTTTTTTTTTTTTTAATTCCACTGTCTGTTTTAGCCCTGCTTTCAGTTGTCCCTCAACACGGACCCGGCCACCGTCAGCTTGAAAGGTCTAGCTGAGAGCCATTGATTACAGCGTACCCCTGTGTAAATCAAACCCGAGAAATGAGCCCTTTATTCCAGCAACAATATGAGTAGTCAATATAAACGTGGTACCTCGGTACTCCTGGCACTGACCTTGATCGTATGCCTTTACATGCACACAGAATCACACCATAGTCTGATTCGGTGTGCCAGTTCTGTGCAATACCCCCTCAAAACACAATGGTTTCTTTAAGCTTTATTTAACGCAGTGATTACTTCATACTCTTTGTGTGCTACTTATATATATTAGTGTGCATTTTTACGTGCTGTTTCCATATGCAAAATATATGGATGTTAATGTGTACAGATATGCATACACTCTTACAATATCTATAGGCCCAGATGGACAAGATACATTTGTACTGCATTGTATTGTATTGTGTTGTATTTATGTACCTAATAACTAATAACTACCTCTAGTAATTAAGGGGCTGGATTGGTAGCCAGAAGGTTGCATGTTCAAACCCCCTGCTGTGGCAGTCCTTTTGCACCTGGTACTAAAGTTCACAGATGCAAACAAGGCCCTTCAACACATTCATACACATACAAACCTTCAACTAAAAACAGGAAGGAAGGGTGTCCAATCCGAAGACTGCATCTTTACAGGTCACAAGGTGTGCGAGCCAATAGGAAGGAACTGTTGTGCAAAATCACGTTAACTGCAGACATGGGTGCACCAGACATGTAAGAGTCTTTGAGCCTAAGAACATGAAACCACCAAGGGAGGGGGTCTGCTGAATACAATGGGCAAGCCTTTGTGAGTGCTGTAATGCTTTATTAATCAAGGTGCAAATCGGGAGGAAGGTCACTGGAGTGGGAAAATGGGGTGCCCTTTTAAAAATCCTGAGTTTGTTCATTTTAATCTCATATCTGCATTTTCCTGCATCTTACATTGTCAACATTTTTTTTCATTGAAAAGCATTCTACGCACTCCACTTATTTTCTAATTTATAAAGAAATTTTGCATCTGAGGATTACAGAAATACAAGTAAACGGAACAAAAGCCATCTCTAAAAAGCTGACAGTCATTTTTTTTTTTTTTTTTTAAACAGGACACATTTTCTGATTGCTTTCAGATGGGCTGGCAAATTGGCCCATTCATTTTACTCCTTAAAGCTAAAAATGTTTTATCTCCACTGCCCTTTTTCTTTGTGAACCCTCGAGACCATTAAACAAACATTTTTGGCTATTCAAACAGAGCAACTATAATGTAAAATTAATAGCACTTTGAAGTAATAACGAGCATTCATACAAATACTTTTGCAGTCCTTGAGGCCACTACAACAACAACTGCTATCAAGTCAGCAGGGTTAACCACTGTAGTTCTGCGTATATTGTGAAGTGATGGCTTCTATACTGACTACCTGTAGGAAATCTGCACAAGTTTTTTATAGACTACATCCAATCCGTGTAACTTTGAATTGGTGGTATTGTCACGTATGGCTTTCCCAAAATCCAGAAATGTCAGGCGTGTTATAATCGTTAGTAGTCCAATTTTTTTCCTTGTTCTCAATGTAAAACATGTGTTTGATCCACACAGTGCCCAGAGCTTGCTATTTACCTTTTAAGCCAGTCTTTCATTTGTTTTTCAGAGGATAATTCTGAATCGATCCACAATCCTATGTATTATCAATAGATGAGGTATTTGTATTTCAAACCATCAGCAGCATGAATGACACACTTATCAGCCACTGTGATGCAAAGATAAGATGTGATCTTGTTTTTTCAAACAATTTCTGTAAAATATTAAATTCAGTTTGAGCAGAAGTTTTGTATGTGGAATACCCTAATCTACTGTGTTGTGATACATTCTGTGTTACCATATGCATAGGTGTTATGTCTGACATAAAACAGGTCTTCAGAATATAACCAGCTCGTGCAACTCTGATGTCTCATGATGCAGCATCCAGGACAGGTAATAGGGTAATGTGTTGCTACTTGTTGCTGTTTTTTTTTTGCTACCTATTTGCTATGTTTACTGAATGGAATAAACATCTAAGGTGCTCAGCGCATTGTACAAGCAGTGACCTCAGTGAATTCTGTATCTGTGATACCCACAGGAAACTGATCATCCTCTTTTCACTTCAAGAGAATTGTAATGTTAGCTGGTGAAAAGAGTAAAAACTCCCCCAGAAAGGTTATGCTGTGTGTCCGATTGATTAATCTTCCTGATCGAAAATCTTCAAAGGGATAAAAACGTCACATAGGCACTGCTTATAAAATAGGCTTGGGTTTAAAAATGGTCACTTGTTATACAAGTCGCTGAAAGTTAACTAGTTATATTTGTTATATTTCTCACTGACTAATGAGTTGACCACTTCTTTTGAAAAAAACAAAAATTCTATTCTAAAACATGTCATATTATATCCCCACAAATCTCACATTGTATGCCTGTCCTATTTAATAAGTGGCCTCCACATATGAGGGAGATGCAGAGATATGAAACTGAATTAACTTTCGACCCAGCAATGAATCATCAACATGGATTTCCAGGCTACATTTCCTCACTCTAATATCATTCAGCTCATTTTATGATGTTGGTCTCTTTATATCACAGCGGTTTACAATAACACACATGCACACATACATATACACATATGCAGCCATTTGATGCCGAATGGTGAAGGTGAAGGCTTGTGTGCATTACACCACTCAGTTATGAATAAGTGTTACATTTCTCACATGCCTACCTGTAGCAGGCAAGACATTCTTCATACTCTGCGTATCTTTTTTGCATTGACAAATAACGTTAGTTTGACCGTTTAACCTGATACTTTTCATGCGTTAGATGTCTGCCCTGTATTGCACAAGGGAATTTACTACAAGCTTTTTTTTCAGTTATTTCTTCAAATTGTCAAACTTGCCAGGAAGCCGTCCTTTTCAAAAAATGCACAGCTCTGTATGTAGTTGGTTATCTGACTTAAAGTATCAGAAGTTTGGACACAATTTTTATTCTTTAGTTTTACTATTTTCCACATTTTAAAATAATAGTAAAGACATCAAAACTATAACATAACACAAATGGAATTGTGCAGTGACCAAAACAGTGTTTTAAACAAATCAAAAGTATCTTATATTTTAGATTCTTCAAAGTAGCCAAAAAATATTTTTTAAAAATAAAGTTTTTTGGGAAAGAAATTCATACGCAGGCATGAATTTCACTATTTATATTTATCTAAGAAGCAAATTTCAAACATTTAAGCATACTGTAAGTCTTTAGATTAAAATGTCTTTGAATGAATGTCTCCCATTATCCTTATCAGGTGTGTCCAAACTTTTGAGCGGTACTGTAAATCTTCTGTGCACCTCTCGCCACTGAATCACGGTGTACCAAATCCCAGCGACACCCCAATACGGCTGAAAAATGCCTGCGCAATGATCACCGCAAACCCCGGTGATAAATCGTTGACCCCTTTGGCTTTAAGGTTGCATGTGCCACTTCAGCGTGTATTGAGCGAGTCTGGGTGCAATCTACTGGCCGTGTGGCGGCAAGGGACGGTCATCCGGGCCCGGGGGTCACACGCTGCTGCCCTCATTAGCCTCAGGAGGGGTCCTCACCTCTGTCCCTCTGTCCCCTCTCTCTCTCTCTCTCTCTCTCTCTCTCACACAGTAACCTCCTTGAAGACCCCGGCCACACAGAAAGCAAGGTCCTCTAAACTCCCAGCACAAACCCCACCCCACCCAACACCATTAAAGAGGAAATCAACAACTAATTACTGCCTGGTTCAAACTTCCGTCCCCCCCCCCCCCCCCCAACCCCCCCACACCTCCCCCGCCCCGCCCCCCCATACACCTCAGCCTCACCAATGCTCTTTGTGTCCCAGAGTGAGAGAGAGAGAGAGAGATAGAGAAAGGGAGGGGTGGGGGTTCAGGGGTGGGAAGGAGGGAGAGAGGGGCAGTTCTTTTCAGCAAATGTGTGAACAAAAGCCTGTTCAAACTGTCAGGGCCGAAGCCTGGGGTGTTTACCGCTTCTGTATCTATAACCAACAAATCAAGGCTCCCCCCCCCTCTCCCTGCCCCCTTCAGTCGCCTGCCATTATTAGGAACAGCAAATTAAGGACTCTTCCATCTGGGTGTTATGACCAATTAGGGGGGAAGCTGTCAGAGGAGATTAGGGCGTGCTGGGAAGGCGGGCGTATGAGGGGCTTTCATTAGGGAAGGAGAGAAAGAGGAAGGGAGGGACAAGGAGAAGGGTGTGAGAGAGAGGATGTGAGTGTGAGTGTGTGTGTGTGTGTGTGTGTGTGTGTGAGTGTGTGTGTGTGCGTGTGTGTGTGTGAGAGCTTTAAGGGTGTTAGAGAAGGTGTGTGTGTGTGTGTGAGAGCTTTAAGGGTGTTAGAGAAGGTGTGTGTCTCTGTCTATGTCAGCCTCTCTGTCTTTGAGTTGAATATGGATCTGTACCTCATAGTGAAAGGGTATCCCTCAAAAACAGGTTTGTTTTATTGCGCTGAAACCACAGCTTCGCACTCCGCTCTGCGTTCGTTCCCTGAGTGAGCCGTTTGACAGACTGCTGTCCGAGCTCCGCGTGTCTGCTCTCATGACTCCCCGCATTTCTCCTCTGTAGCGCAATTGTTTTATTCCCTACGCTCCACAAAAGGAGCATCATTAACTTTTTGCTCCATCGGAATATTAAAGACGCCCCTCTTTTTCCTCTCTCTCTCCCCTAATTTGCGGAGGGCAGGTGTGCAGGGGCCCCCGGCTCGGGCGGTGCATGATGGGGCGCACACAATGGGGGCCGCGGCGGTTTCCAGGGTCAGTGGTGCGCACCGCTCCCTGACAGGGGTCCCGGGGTCCCGGGCAGCGGAGGGGTGAGAACAGGACTAATTGGGACTAATTGAATTGGATGTGCTGATCAGATAGGGCTGTGGCACTAATGCGAAGTGTCACAGCAGATAAAGCCCGGCCGGCCCAGAGTGTCTGCTTCATATGGCAGACTGTAACATAGCCTGTGAGAGGGCAGTGCCTCCCTTTGTACCCCACACAAAGGGAGGCAGCCCGGGCCTGGCAGTTACCGAGAGGTGCGCGGGGGGTGGGGTCGGGGCGGGAGGAGGAGGAGAGGAGGCGATCGTGGAGGAGGAGGAGGAGGAGCGGGAGCAGGGGGTTTGTTATCGGGAAGGTTTTAGCCTTCGTTGAAACTTTGGCAGAATGGAGGTAGCATAGGTGACCGTGCAGGAGGCGCATGTCAGAGGTGAGTGTGAGTGTGTGTGTGTGTATGGTGACCCTGGCCATTGTGCTATGTAGCTGTCTGCTTTTCAGAACGCCCACGTACAGCCTTCCCGTGCCACATCAAAGCCACAATGAATCCTCTAAATTAAACTCTTCATAAAATAAAAATGAAAAGAAATGAAGCATAGCAATTTAAAAAAAAAAATTAAAGCTTTATGTTACAGTATTGAAGTTACAAAGCACCTGTCATTCAAGTCACCTTAGTACCAGTTCAACTTTTCAATCACATCCCTGTCGTCATCTTTGCTCCTCCCTAAACTTCCTGCTTGTCCTGTCCAGGCACCTGATTGGTGGAGCCAGTAACAGGAGGGTCACATGACCGGCATGCGTCATGCCCAAAGACTTGGCTGCAATCAAGAATGCACAGGTGGCCAGGGCTGGGAAGTAGAGCAGGGGCGAGAGGCGGGGGTGGGGGGTTGGGCGCAGAGGAGGGGGAGGGGGTTCAAACAGCAGCCCTCTGTTCCCCCTGCTCTCCAAAAACTCGAGGAAACCTCGGGAACAACACGTCCGCTGTGCCGTTCTTAGCTGCCGCTGGGGCAGCCGGTGTATGAACTCGGAGGGAAGGGTCTTTGTGAGATGCACCAACATTCTCTGGCATGCAGACTCAGCCTGGCAGTCTCTGCACTGGAAACTCCCTCTCCCTCTCTCTCTCTCTCTCTCTCTCTTTCTCTCTCTCTCTTTCTGTTTCTGTTCCTCTGCTCTCCTCCTCCTCTCTCCCCCCATACCCTCCTTTCTTCCTCGCCCCAACGGAAAGAAAGAAAGGGCAGAAAGAAACGAGGAAGGGAAGAAAGAGAGAGCTTTTTCCAAACTGCACAGCAGTCCAATTAAAGACCGTTTCTCTTGCTGCACATCTGAGCTTGCCCTTGAAGCTGCGCAGTCAGTCGGTGTGAGGGCGGGGGGTTTGGTGGGGGGGTTTTTAGGGGGGGGGGTGTCCGCGTGTTGAATGCAAGGCGGCGGCAGAGGCGAGGGGGTGGGGAGAAGGGGGGGAACCTCAGTGGGCAGTACCGGTCCAGGGCACGCAGATGTGTGACCACCAGAACAAGCCCTGCCAGGGCCTGCTGAGCCGGGCCATGACCTTTACAGAATTGGTGCTTCTGCATGTCAGAACTAATGGAGGTCAGGGCCCACCTTCGGTGTGGGGAAGGAGGGCTGGCTGGGTGGGGGTGGGGGTATGTGTGGGGGGAGTAGAGGGGTAGAGGGGTGGGGTGGGGGGGTTCACAATAAGGCTCACACAGCTGGGAGAGAAATAAAACTGGATGGAGGGACAGTTTAGCGCACAGCCAAGGTAAAGGAGGAAAACACAGAGGCCATGGGGGTCGAGCGAGTTCCACAGCCTGGTGGCGAGGGTGAGTTTGCCTTGGTTAATAACTGCCTATGCAGCTCAGCCACCATGTTCTGTGGTTTTGTTTTGTTTTTTTTTCAGCCAGGATTGCACAATAGCGGTTCATAAATTGATTGAGTAATTGACCGTTGTACGGCTGAGGCTTAGCGCTTTGAGCTCTTACAGAAAGTGGTGCGGAAATATATGCTAATTATAAACGTATGCTAATGATAGCCTTTCAGTGTTACTCTCCTGTGGCCGTTCTTTGCCTTAATTTGTTTTGTTTTTAGTGACAGCCATCATTTGGTGGTTTGTCTACAGCTGAGGAGAGGAGCTGGAAAAGGGTTCGAGCAGAGAAGAGAGAGAGAAACAGTGATGGAGCCTCTCAATCCAGCTTTAAGCTGGAAAAGACACCCCCTTGTTAGAGTCAGCTCCCTGACAGCTTGATGGTGATGTGAATTTGTCAGCATGCAACTAATCAGTCTGTCAGAGCCATGGATGTGTGTGTGCGTGCATGCATATGTACGTGCATGCATGTGTGTGTGTGCGCGTGCATGTGTATGTATGTGTGCATTTGTGTGTGTGTGTGTGGGAGGAGGGTGTCACTAAGAGCTTGAGTGTGGTGAGAGGGAACTGAGATCAGTCAGTCAGATCTGTAGTTGACTGGCTCTATAGCAGCTCTTGTCCGAGGGTGAGAGTGTGACACATTCGGTTACAGCTAATGATTTTATCCAATGACCGGGCTGTCACTGACAGACACTATATTACAATTGTTCATTTGGATTAAAAACCTTATCTGGAGCAGCAAGGTAAATCAGTGAGTCAGTGGATATGACACTGGCACTCAAAGGAAAGCCTCCAGTTACTCCCCTCTCCAGCAAAGAGGCTCCAGGGCTCCAAATTTTAGGAAACGTGCTTTCACTCTTAGTGACTCAGTGATTCTTAGTCTTACTGTAGCGTGAGCTCCAAAATCTAAAACCACATTGAGTTTTTTTTATATTCTCACTGGATTCTCACTGGGTAACATAATCATTCAGTAAGTAGTTTTTTTCAAGACTGCTGTTCCGCACCTGTCAGGTAGTGTTCCTGTGCACGGGGTTGTACTCTCAGGTGTTTTGTTTTATTTTTTATTTTTTCCCAGTGCCGCATATCACAAGGCTGTCAGTCTGTGCAGACTGTTCACGAACTTTTGGTATAGACAATAAAACTACCCCCTTAGGGAAAAAAAACAGAAATTGTGTTTGTTAGATGTGGGGAGGAAGAGAGGCAGAATAAAAACAAACATAGAAATAGGTGTTCTGTGCCAATAGAGAAAATTTATCCTCCGACCACACGTCCGAGGTTAGCAAAAACCACAGGATTGTTCCTCACTGACAGCACCTCTTCCTGAACTTCTCTGCGGTGCTGTCCTCTTTTCTTCTGATGCAAAACCTTCAGTTCCGTTACTCCTGTCCTCCAACTCGGCTAACAAAATGTCCACTGTACGCCCATTGTCTCTGCGTGTCACGTGACAGAGTTCCACCAATCAGGGATGTTCTTTGCAGCATTTGCAAAGATCAGAGGGTTGACTGAGTTAAGTGCCCAATTACCGATAAAGCTGCAGAGGGGGGAAATCCAAGAGCTTAAGCGAACTGTGCCCCAATCCGGGACAGAGCTGTTCTGATGTTCTGAATGATTGTAAGGTTGAAGTTGTAAAGTGAAAAGAGCCTCCCTCCGCCATGCTACCGTGAGGGGCAGTGGAAAGGCACGGGCTGTCTTTGCACGCGTGGCACACGGCGTGATTGTGGCTGCGTGTTGATAAACATCACCGCTTCAGCTGTTGATCTAGCCACGGATGAGACAGCTAATTTTTCCAGGCTCCGCGAATGTCCCTCTATTGTCTCCTTTGTGCATTTTTAAAGAGTATAATGCACCTGTGGACCTCTGGTGGGCAGGGGGAGGTGGGAGTTATATCTCCTCATACCAATGCTGAGAAAGTTAGAAACTGTGTGGAACATTGACGTGAGGTTATGTTTACCCGCTGTCACCGCGGAAACCAGTCGAGTTTCAGAAGTGGAACTCGATCAGTATCAGCCTAACCCCGGCTATCTCCCTCCCTCCTACCTTCTCTGTCTCTGTCTCCCTCCCTCCTTCCTGGGCAGTCTGAGTAATGTAGCAGCTCTTCTGAGTCAGCTATTTACTTTTTGTACCACTTCGTGCCAACCCAGACAGCTTCCTCTGACACCATTGCTCTGAGACAGCAATGGACTGTTTGTTCCACATTGTGCCACCCAGACAGCTTCCTGTGACATCATCAGTCTGAGACAGAGATAGTCTGTACCACTTTGCGCCAAGCCAGACAGCTTCAGTTGCCATTGTTTGTCCTGGTAGACTGGTATTGTCTGGGGATGCTTTCCCTTCATGCCATTGTATTTACTCACATGCTGTTTCCCTTACATACATTCCCCAAACATTACATTTCCTTACATATGCATTCATGCACTCATGCATGCAGACATACACACATGCCTACAAGTTCACATTCAAAGATCCAAATCACCTATTCGCACTCAGGGGTCACATTAGTGTAGAACAGAACTGAATGGTCATGGTGTTGTATCTTCAGCTTAGTTGAAGGCGTTAAGCGCAAGTTACCTTATTTTCAGGATATGCAATTATACGTTCATACACAATTAAAGGTATCAAAAATACCTTTAAATATAAATACTAAAATACAGGTATATAAATGTATATAAATACAAAAATGATAAACACTATATATTATAGCTGTGAATATATATGTATATGTATACAAATATATATATATATATATATATATACACACACACATATACATATATATATATATATATACACACACACACATACTATATAAGTGTGTATTATATATACATTATATTGAATCAGGAGCTGTGTATCATGAATACAAACAAACAATTACAATAAAAAACAGACAGTAAAATTATATGAATTGGATGAGACTGAGAGCCAAAATGAGAAGAATGAAAAAAAACTAAAAGCATCTTTCAATTTCACATACCAATAGGACAGGGGAAAAAAAACACATTTTAAATGTAAAAATTGAGAGTAAAATCTAGAATTATTCCAACAAAAGGATGAACAATAGTAATAACCAGAAAATGAGTGTGCATTCTGCGAAATGGATGGATTTCTGTAATGATGATAAAACAAGGTCTTAACATTGATAAAACAAGGTCAATTACATTTGGATTCCAGTTCAAAACTGTAATTGCAACATGCCATTTATTTGTCATGTTGGCGTAACTTAATGAACAGGTCCTGCTGAACCCAGACTGTGAGGTTATGCACAGCACACAGCAGGACTGATCAGGCTGAAATGCATATGTTGTACATGGCAGACATCCCTTGGTAGAATAAACTCCTGTATCTCCAATGAGTATTTCGACTCTACACTGTGCACTTTTACAGTGGTTTAAAAATACTAACAGCAGACATTAGTGGCTCTTTGTCTACATTTCCCAGCATCCAGCCAATGTATTCTGTGCCATTCAGTTGTCTTTATGCTTTTCCTCCATAAGTGAAATGGAAGAATTACATCGTTTCTCCTGATGAATGCATGAATTGTATTTTGAGAACTAGTATTGAATGCATGTCTTCCATTTCAGACTGTATATTTAAAAATATTACATTTGCTTTGTTAAAGAGGCTTATTAAAGAGTACAGCATACCTTGTTCAAACAGTCAACTCAAAAATCAGAAGTAGAGAGAACCCTGGTATTCATTTACCTAGCATACATTATGTGCTGGCTGCACCTCAGAGTGAGCTGAACTGAGGTAAAACAATCTTAGTCCTTAGTCAAATGGTGATTTGAACACCCGTTCCTACAAATACAGATGTCACCACACATAATAGGGACATTGGAGTTTCCCCTAAAATGCATCACAGAGTTATTATCAGATTGCCAGGTGTGAAGAACTCATGCTAGAGCAGAGAGAGAGAGAGAGAGAGAGAGAGAGAGAGAGAGAGAGAGAGAGAGAGAGAGAGAGAGAGAGAGAGAGAGAGAGAGAGAGAGAGAGAGAGAGGGAGAGAGAGCAACAGGTTGGTGAACACAGGACCATAGCTCCACCTTGAGGCTGACCTTGCAGAGAACTTACTGCCTCTAGCATTCTGGCTGCAGGCTGACAGGAGTACATACCATAATTGGACACCGAAAGGAGTTTTAGAAAGGCAGATGGACCTGTGTATTTGATTTCTAAACCCACTCCCAAAACCCTACCACTTCTTTATTCTCTCCTGTGTATTATCAGCTGCACATCTTAAACATTTTACACACATGCACAATTTTGAATAGGAAAGTGTGTGATATGATCCAAATTATTTTCATCTGCATGAGTACATGGCTGCCCATCAACACTTCCACTTTCGTGTTACTTTGAAAATTGTTTAGTCTAAACTACACTTGAATACACTGTTTGCCGTTTTAGTCCAATGCAACCTTGGATAGATTTGGAGGCAGTTTTAACTGGATGGAGTTTTTGTGTTATCTGTGACTTGCAATTTGCCCAGATGCAAAATGAACAGATGTTGCTATTGAGTGATTAAATGTTAGACCAATGGTGAGTAATGCTTTAGGGGTAATGGAGGATTTGCTATGACGTAATGGATAGGAATATTACTGTAGAGAAGATGAACAACAAGAAGAAAAGGGGAAATGCAAAGTGGCCTAATTATGGCTATTTATTGTGTATCTGTATAAACAGTATGAAAACTTTGTTCAAATGATGTTACATGGTAGACACATCAGTTTTAGTAAAGACTCAAACCATATGGTCACTGAGGTTATTTCTGAGAAGGGTTCCTAACTCTCATTGCTGTTATCCATAGATAGGTCTATGGGGGGTATGGCATCCCACCAATCCCAATATCCAACAGCATATCTATGGGAATGCCAATTGGTTGCTCTGGTGACAAAAATCATTAAACTGTGCCTTACCTGGGTGTTATTCTAATCTACTGCATTCTAAACACAATGACCCTAGCTACTGAAGCCATGTCCTACAGAAAGATGCTTTAGGAGACAACATACATGCAAGTGTGTGACAGCAGAAGCATTTAACATGTGGCTCATATAGCCAGACTCCATCAGTTTCTTTCAAGACCACGGGAGCCGGCCACCTCCCCTGCCTCCTACTCATCTTTCCAAAAAGGCATAATGGCGCCTGCAAATGATCATGCCTTAACTTGCTGCCTCAACATTCAACTGCTTTCTTATTGTGGAGCAATGCAAGCGTGACATTACCACCACTGCATGTTCCCATGAACCCCTGACTGAGATGCAATATTGTCACAAGTTATACCCAGTCAGCCACCCAGAGAGACTCGCCAAGGCAGGAGCAAATGAACAAATGAAGAAATCAGAAAGAACAGAGCACTTCCTCCAATTGGGGATGGAATCCAATTCTAAATTTATTCCGTTACACAACAGTTACTGTGTCAGTTTGTGTGTTATCCACTTTGTGTTATTGATTGAATCAGTTTTCAGGTTTCTCTCCTCTGGCTTCACGCTTCCTACCACAGCTGGAAGTGATGGGTAGCGTGCTCACTAATGCAACTAATTAATTACAAAAAAAAAAACCCACCACAGAATCAGGCACAGAACTGATAGAAAGCTAGCTAAATAATACTGCAAAAGGAAAAAAATATTACGCAAAATGAAAGTGAATTAGCTAGCTGTCTGGATAGCATCAACCAACAAATTACTGACTCATGCGTGATAACCTAATCACAAAAAAATTGTGAATCTGAGTGAGTGAATCTGCACATCATATGCTGTCAACTGACATTTAAATTCATTTTATTTGTTTATATTGACTTGGACAGTGCAGTGAACCACCTAACTACCTTCCTACTCCTCCAAGGGCATTTTCTGAAATTTTCAAGGCTCGGGAGCATATATAGTTATACAGTTATAAAGGCCAACGAGCAGATCTCAATTAAACGCATATAGGCACTATCACCTGGGCTGCTGCAGTTTTACGCCAGCACTTCCTTCACAGAGCGATGAGGGAGCCGCCTCGTAACTTGCCATTAAAGAGCAGCGTGAGAAGGAGAGGCCCGGCAGAATCTCAGCCAGAACTCTTCCCATTTGACCCACACCTCTCACACCAGATCAAGAGAGTAAGCAGTGCATAACGCTAGCCATGAAACTGATCAGATTATGCAGTTTATTCCTCACATAGGAGGTGGCGCCGCAACAGAACGGTGTTGGTGCTTATTATAACTTAGATGGAAGAGAGCTCGCGTCTGTACTGAAAAGACGGCCTTGCGGCAGTGTTCTTGTTTGCACTACACGGTGGAGTCAGTGGGAGGCCACTAGTGTCTTTTAGGCAACTCTGTCACAATGAATTTTCTCCATCCCTCCTCCCCGTTTAGTCCGTTTCTACTGTGCCCTGCTGGTAGAAATCGTTCTTATTTTTAATCGCTCTTACGGCACCGTCCTCCACTCATGCTCTCCTCTCCACCACTTTCTCCCTCTCCTGCCATCCTCCAGTTGCTGTTCTGCCCTTTTTCTCACCCCAGCCCTTTCCTTACCCCTCTCCTTCCCCCTCTCTGTTTCCTCCAGCCTCACTCTCTCTCTCACTCACTCACTCACTCTCTCTCCCTCTCTCCTGGCAGTAGTCTTGTGCTCTGTCTGACCGGGAGGCCATTCCCCTGTTGACCTGCAGGAGACCTCTTTTGGACAGACTTACCCACAGCTGCAGCTGAGCTCCTGCCAAATAACCTAGAAAATCCTATTACGCAGTCAGTAATGAGAGGATGCCAGTGCAGAGAGGGGCAGGGCTGTGAAGGGGGGGGGGGGGGGGGCTTCTCCCCTCTTCTCCACCTTTACCTGTCTCTCCCCATGTCCCAGGAGCTGTGTGTTGTGTATTGGAGGTTGGCAGCAGATGCTAACACTGGATTCCGTGCATGCAAAGCTGCAGCCTGGCCATGCGAAAGCGCGTCTTGCAGCGCGGCAAACTCCTGCGGGTTGCTGTCGCATTCCGGCGAACGGTGGGATTCTGCGCTTGCTTTCGATGCATTCCAGCTGCGCATGGCGTCGGAAGGGCAGACACCAGATGTCCACCCATTTCCACAGCAAGTGAACACACAAACAAACCATAAACAGACAGATGATACCGCCCCCCTCTCTCCCTGTACTTACTCAGATTAGGGACGGAATCCAATTCTAAATTTGCTCCGTTACACAATATTTACTGTGTCAGCTTGACTTGGGAAAAGGTACAAACCGTGCTAGTGACCCGATACAGATCCAATAACGGACCAGGTACATAATTACTGAGTAATAATTGCCAAGTATCCATTGATGAGGATTCTAGTTGCTCTTCCGATCAGTGAGCGTGCTCAGAATATTGCCCGAGGAGCATATTCAGCCTGTGGTTCTTCCTTTAAGTAGCCTACTTGTCTTTGCAAAGGTAGGAAAAGTGCTCACATTACTGACAAAGTGTTAGTCTAGTCTAAAGCTCCCTACGTGTGATAAGACATAAAATATTTAATTTGTTCTGAATTGATATGTCCACACAGGGAAAGGAAGTGACGCGGTGAAAACGGCCATAGAAAAGCGTTCAAAAGATCCATGGTACATAACCCTTGTACAGGTGGGTAAATCTGTGAGCCAATCAGCTCTCTAATTTTCGGAATCCAGGATCGCTGCCGATGATCTCTCTCAGTGGAAACAAATCTATGCTTGATTACGCTTAATAAACACTCATACAAACACCCAGCACTTCAGTCAGTCCGATAGTTTGGCTAGTTTGTCTCAAACTTTGAACACTGTCGAATTCGACCAGCAGAGAATTTGGGGAAAAAAAACTGCCACCGATTCACAATATCTCTGAATATATTCCTAGAGCAAACATTAAAAATAAGCAAGAAGATAATATAAGTAAATAAATAAATTGTAAATGAAAGAAAATGCAATCTCGTGTAGACTAAGGACACCCCAACAACCAGGTGCAACTCACTCACACTAACCACATGTAACAAAGATTTATTTCATGGCCCTTTACTCGGCTAGAATTGGTCCTTTTAAAATTATAATTAAAAATACAATTGCATACAAATTACGAAGACGTTTTAACCTTAAAATGTTAATTAAAAACTACATTTAAAGAGTCAATACAGGCGATAGAAGTGTGGGCACTTCGTCATAAAAGCGTTAATTAAACTACATTTAAAGAGTCACCATAAGCGATAGAAGCTTGAACACTTCTATATACTTCTGCATATATTCCAGAGCAACTTCGTGTAGTAGGCTACATATTTAGCGAATACACTCGATATTGTAGCCTATATTATTTGACCACAATTTATTCTGAATTCTTCACTACATAATACCATTTCTTTTTAAAGATAAACAGCTATTGCCAATATGTTAACGTATGCGTAAAACTTTTTCATCACTTGAAAATCTGCTTATGTTGAATAGTGTAGGTTTTTAAATAAAAAAAAAAGAATCTGACTGAGAATCAGTGTCAGGAGACTAATTTTGTGCCAAACGTGTCTAACTGCCTGGCTTTTTGTAAACCTGTTTTCGTATTCGTGCATTAATTAATTCGTATCAGTCAAACTTGTTGAAAAGAGAGGAAACCACGTTTTAAATAACTGAATAAAAAGAGGGAAGATACGGCTAATATAGAGCCAGAAATGTTACATGAAATAAAATACAATTTTGTTATATGAATCTGAGTAATTAGTCTTTCACGAGCAAGTAATACACGTACGTTAATTGGATTTGATTCAGTTATTTGATTCAATTCATTGCACCAAATCTGCGCTCCATGGTCGCTCCACCTGAGCTGACTTTCATCAGAAATATTTTTTAATTCACGTGGCTTGAAGGACCAAACGTAGGTTACGGAAAAACAAAATTTATAGTAGAAGTTTCTCTTTTATTTGACTCAGTAATGTACCGACCAGCTCGAAAGGTCATCTTGGGAAGATTCAACAAATATGTCTAACAAATTAATGTACCAATTGGTAAATTATGACCAGATTACTTTAAAATAAAACATTAATCGATAAAAGTTAACGATATGCTACTATTATCGTACAAACAATTAGAATAAAATGGGTAAGGTTAATTTAAGATCAGTTCATAAATTGTACATGGCTTTTTTTACTTGTTAAATGGTAAAAGTAAGGAATTTAAATTTCCCTATTAATCTAAAAGGATAAAATACTAATGCAAGTGTGGGATTGCTCGCGCGCAACGTGAATTCCACTCTCGGAGAATGTAATTGTGAGTGGGCCAAAGACGTGAAACTGTTTTGTTTTGTGGGAGAAAACATGCAAATTCATATACCTGGGCTGAATATTCGGAGATTATTTTATAGTTTCAGGTCATATTAATAAATTTACATAGCTACAGTAAGTGATAATGCGGTCAAATTGGATTAAATGGGTCACGTGCTTGCAGAATGGTTGTTTCTCGTTCACTATAGTCTCGTGCTGAAATGGGCACAATGGGCACCACAAAAGAAAAGTAATGCCAACTCATGCTCAAAAATAGCTTTGCTCGAAATCATTTTGTGAACCCTGCAATACGGGTTTTTTCCTTTTAAATATTTGGTCCAATAATAACCGTCCCTCCTTCTCACGTTGCGTCTTATCACCGTATTGCACTTAAAACACACTAACAGCTGTAGCCTGGGTACGAATAAATATACCACAGAAACGAAAACGTATTGTAAAACACCTGGATACTGTGATATATTTTGTTATTATTATTATTATTATTATTGTCAATGTTGTTATTATTAACACTATTAATATTATTATTAATAATTGTTAGTAGTGGTAGTAGTAGTAGAATCGTTTTTGTAGAAGTAGTGATAAGCAGTAGGGTTATCGCTGGATTGATGAACACTCTAAGAGCTTCCATGATGTCGTGTCACCTCATAGGTGATATGGGATCACAGGTTATGATATTATCAGCGAGGCACAGACGAGGTGGCCGAGTGGTTAAGGCGATGGACTGCTAATCCATTGTGCTCTGCACGCGTGGGTTCGAATCCCATCCTCGTCGAAAGCTGGTACGTTTTGAAATGTAATTGCATTGAAATAAAAAACGGATAAATTTCCGAATACAAGCGTATGTGTTTGAAAGAACAATAGCGCACTCTCTTACTCCATAAAAATGTTTACAACAAACATGTAGTATCAGTTCCAAGCTTAACATGAGCTATGCAAATATATAGGTATCATAATTTTTGTACCCATAACTTTCATGTCATAACATTAACCAATTCTAATTCAACAGGGTATATCGACATTTTGTGTAGTGGTGGGTGCCAATTCGCTATTGCAACATTGTAAATTCTGAGAATCTCTTCCGGACAAAGGGAGTCTATTTTTGAACATACACGTGCAAATCGATGTTATGTGAGTGCATCTAAAGCAAAATAATATTTAAACATTAATATTTTGCCTTAATACTGGAATTACATTATAAATATTATGTATATTAGGAATGTGCTCTCGCTGGAGATTTCCCGTCCATGATTTCTGGGAGCCAAATAATTTATGCAAACTGGTCTTAACTTCCACACGAAAGTCACCTGTCCCTCCATCAGCAGCACAGCTTCTTTATTCCTTCATGGTAGCATAGCAGGAAGAAAGGCGCTCACGTGACCTTTCAGTTCCACCGAGGTGTATGAAATCAGGTAGAGCAGTGTGCCTTGCTTATGGAGGCTTGATTAAATACAGGTGTGGCTTAAGAGCAGGGAGAAGGCTCGCTTTGTCCCTGCTGCGTGCTTGCATAAGGCTGGTTTCTGTTGTCTGTTTGGTTCTAAAATAAATTATAGGTTTTTTAACCTTTTGTTTTTGGCTCATGTATGAGAGAAGTGGCGGCCAGCTTCTCTACAAGCAGTAAGGATGAAAAAGTCAGAAACACAGGGAGGACAGCGGAAGTGAAAGAGCACAAAATATAGTGGAAAAACAATGCAATTTGGGTAGAAGTCTCCAGTGGAGTAGTCTTCACTGTCAGATACAGATTAAACACAGCGCGGTATCTTTACCCTCATTCTAGAATAGACTGGCCCGTGTTCCTGAACATCACCAATTTAAATGTAAGCAGTTATCTCCTGTGTGCCCAGGCACAAGGTGTTGTCCTATGAATACTATTCGGCATCAAGCTAACGGCTGTATATTATAATTTATTCTTACATCTGATCTTTCTGCTCAAAAATAGGAACATGTTATATCATAATCAAAATGGCATTGCATAGAGCACAGTCATGTTGTTCAAAATCAATGAATTGTATTAAATTAAATCCATTTATACTTTTGTGGGGAACCGATCATTCTGTTCGATTTCATTTGAAATGGACCACTCGCAGGTATCATAATGCAGTCTGAGGCTGTTCGCTGATAGCAAAATGCTTTCTGGGTTTTGTAAGATTTCACTTGCCCTAAAGATGTTCATGAAACTACATAGGAATTTAACTTTATTTAAAAATAAATAAATAAATAAGTTCCCACCTGTGGATTCCTCCTATAACTCCTGCATCTATAAAATAGTGCTTGAATTTGAAATGCTTGTTAGTCATGCATAACTGGTTAAGCATGAATATCAATCAAACGTAAGCTGTTGGTTTCTGCCACCGGTTGTCACTGGCTGCCATTGGTTGAAATGCATCTCTGAAACCTGTAGGTCTGTGGAGCATCAGGGCCAGAGGAGGATACCTTTGCTGTAGAGTACCATCATAATCAAGATGGCTGACTGGTGGAGCGCACCGCTTCTAGACAGTAGTCTCTTCTGTTGGTCAAGAGACCATTTCTGGGGTCACAAGTGGGGTGACCACTTCTGACAGGTAAGACTGTACAGGTAACGTGCACCTTGACAAACTACTTACATTTTAGATTTTATAGCCCATTGGTGTGTATAAAATGTGAGATTATGTGACAAGACAATCTTGTACTAGACTGTAGGTTGTGCTCTTTATAGGTCCTGGATTAGGATGCCTGCAAGAATTCAATAATGTAGACATAAAAATATAAATTTAAGGAGATGAAAAGGAAATCATCCAATCGCCCACATTATATTTTTCGTGAATGAAAACTCCCCCTTCTGATTCAGGCTCTACCCCTTCCTTTCATGTCCTCCAGACCACGTTGTGATGGAGGCAGGGTGTGGAATTCACAAGGGAAGAGGAAGCAAAGTTCGCTGACCTTTCATGGTGTCGCCCGCGTGGGTGCGCTGACGAGGACGGGCGCTGGCAGCGACAGCGCTGTTTACGCCTGCAGTGCACGAGCCCACCGGGGACAGGCCCGCAGTGCCAGCCCCGCAGCTGCGAGACCGCGGCGCCGTCACGATCACCGCTGACCGCCGTTTGTGATTGCCATCGAGCTGGCACCCGTACGCCACGAAAAACGCCCGTCGTCTCGCTTGCTCGTTTCGCTGACTGGGTGGTGCATGTGCCATGACCTAAAGCGTGTGGCATGAGCTCAGTGGCTCACGGCTACGCACACCAGCGGCACAACCATCCAAAAAATGCAATCCCGTCCAGACAGTCCTGTGCACGGATCTGACTTCCTTTCAGCTCGTCTCTATAAATTCAGCGGGAGTTGGCGATACGTTTTTGGTGTTCGTTTCCTTTCTATGGATATGTTTACGATAAAGGTTGGGTTTCACACAAAAGCTTGAGAGTAAGGGTCTGATCAGGTTTCAGGTGAAGAGAAGAAGAATCATGTACAATATTACCAAACCATAGCTTTACTTTAGTTCTGTCTGAATTAACTGCACAAAGGTTGTGATCCAAGGCCCAAAAATAGATATCCATATATAAATACACTTAAAACACTTTAAAGGGGAAGTAAACCTCAAACCAAATCTATTTCTTCTTGTTCCTGGCATTATACTTTATCTGGCATGCAAATTAACAGCACTGAATAATATTAAGAGCAGCAATTTCTACTCTTCTCCATTTAAGAGAAGACACTTCAGTGTCAGCATGCTGCTTTTCTCTGTTCCAAGAAGTGAGAAGTGAGAATTGAGAGAGAACTGATATTCTTATTCATATTAGTTTTGAGTTTTGAGCTGTGAGGTTGGAATTTGTTTTGAGGCTGGGTGAGGTTTAGAGTGTTTTTTTAGCTAGGTTAGGGTTAGGACTAGACAATCTCCTTGTCTAATTACACTCATTAAAAAATGTTTCAAAATATAAAGAGAAAGACGGGATAACGTAATGCCTGTGTACACATCCAGGCGCAGGTTATTGATTACCCACACGATTGATGTGATCATGTTGATTCCCAGGTGAAACGTGTGAGCAGGTAGTCTAACACGACATGAGCACTGCCACCAAAGCTGTAAAGGTCATCTGTCAGGCAACTCCCTTATGAGCTGTTCACCTTTCAGGCTCCGATTATTCAGTGGAAACACAAAGCCATTTACTATCACCTGACAACTGGACCTAATACGAGCACAAAGTGCTGAAATGTAAGAGATAAAAGTAACAAGAGAAGCCTGACTGACCTACCCACCACTATCCTTGCTGTGGGCTGCAAGTCATTGTTGGCAGGAGGCACAGCTGGTTTTGAGCCCACGTCAAAGATGAGCACCTTGCCAACTGAGCCACTTGGCAGCCTCCCAAGCCTAAAAGCACAAAGGTTATGCATTTATCCGAGAATGAACTGGAGGGGCTGTCAAAGATATAGCCAGGGCTTGGAACGTTGTATGAATTAACAGCCACAAGATTACCGCCACTGTGTGTTACAGATTCAGGATGCAACTCCAAACCCAAACGTAACCTCCCCATATGACCAAACACGCATATTTATCGCGAACACTCGTCCATGCTGTTCGTCTAGCCCTGCCCTGCTGGTTTGGCTGGTCTGCTGTCTCTTGTGATGCGCTGTGACAGCGCTCTTTAATTGCGTAATTAGCAAAGGTCAGTGAGCTGCTAGACAAAACTGGGGGCAAAAGGAAATGCCTGGTTTCGCAAGTGCAGATTCCACCCTGATACATCCTTTTTTCCCAATTAACTGGATAACATCAGTGACAAAACTCAGACCCGTCCTCATTCTTGCTGACACAGCTCAAACAGCACGGTGCTTTCAGTTTCTTCTTGTTCTTGCCTTTTTTGTTCTGGCTTTTGCTGTATTGCATTTAATCATTCACCCAATTTCATGTTAATATTGACACCCCACAGCAGAGGACTGGATGGTAAATGATTTGAAACGTGCCATTTATCTGATAAACGTGTTCCAGAGAAAACAAGGACCTGGGAAAACCTGCTGAATCAGAGCTCTCCAAGACCACAGCCACCTAAGCAGCTGGTCCCATTCAGATCAATGTAACCCCCAGCTTTGCCCATGAAGTCAATTTACACAACTGCAATTTTACATTACATTTACATTACATGCATTTCGCAGACATTCTTATCCAGAGCGACTTCCTACACAATACAACATAAGTGTAACATTAAGCAACAGTGTCAGACCAGGCTCACAACACTCCAAGACCAGTGAGTGTGAGCATAATATTATTCAAGCCCTACTACAAGTTAACTTGTGCACTCTCACAAAAGCCAAGTATACTACTATACAACAGTCCCTAGAACACAAATTATAATATGTCATAATGCTACACACAAAACTGGCATCAAACACAAGAAGTAGCAGGTGTTAGGGGTGGGGATAGAAGTGGAAGCTACATGCAATCTGAAGAGGTGGGTCTTCAGTCTGTGTCAGAAGATGGCCAATGATTCTGCTATCCTAACCACTGTGGGGAGTTCAATCCACCACTAAGGGACCAGTACAGACAGGGGTCATATCTGAGACAATTTTTCTATTTCTTTTCTCTTTCATACAATCTCATCTGTAACAATTTATTACTTCAAATGCACCTCTGACGTGTCTGTGAAAGCTTAAGGAGAACCGTCTGCGCTCGGTCCATAAAAACACGGCACCATCTGCATCAAGAGCTGCCCTGCTGTCAAAGGCTCTGAGGAGCTTGTTTCTCAACGGTAACAGGAGGGGGAAAAAAAGCATCTCATGCGCACGGAATGAACCCAAAGTCTGTAAAACTACAGTAAATGTAAGGTGGGATACCCAGGCCTTATGTAAACATGTTATCTATAATTGCATTTCATTTTAGTTTTTTTTTCTATCATGTTCTGCTACCTATGCTTTTTGCAACCCCGTTTTCACTAAAGACAAAAAAAAACCCTTTCCATTCCCAGTATTGTTGTTCAGTCCTTTAGGACTGACATTTTCCAGAGAGGCCTCTCATACAGGGCAGCGGAGCCGTGACAGACCACGAGCATAAGTGCATCTCCTCTCCCTGCTTAGAAACGTCAGGTCTCGTTACGGTTCCTCCGTCCTGCGGCGCACCCGCACATTTTTTCCCCCTTCCCGGGATCTCCGTCTTCAGAGCGCCATCACCGCCTCCGCCTGAGACGAGGCCTACGGTCAGAAGTGCTGACAGCAGTTCACCTCTCTGAGGGCTGACAGCCATGGAAGCGATTGTGGTTCAAAGGGTGCATCCCTCTCCGGAGAGAGTGAGGGCATTACGAAGTAATGTGCGGCCCAGCTGACAAGACCAGGGAAAGCTGAGGGTTTGCTTGCTCCTCTGAGGCCAGTGCTGATTACAAGGCCGCACTATATTATTTATGTAGATGTCAGGGGGTACGGGTTGATATTTCACTTTAGTGGCCACTAGCCTGATCCCAGTGAAGCTGTTTTGTGCCAGAAAACAAGATTACTCACTGTTAAAACATAGACAAATTAAAGTGTGGCAGGTTAAGAGATTGTCCTTGAACATCCTGTCTATCTGCTGATAAATTAATGTATTTAATGAGTGCATAAAATGTTTCAAAAAAGCACCGTGCATGCTCATACACAGCGCGAACTGTGCTCCTCTGGGTTTCGTCAGAAGGCATCATTCCCAGAAAATTCCTTAAACCATCTACAGTATATACTGCTGCCAGTCCAACAGGGAAACGTTTTTATAAAAAGGACAAGGGACCGTGTCAGAGTCACTCAGTCCATGCTGCAGCTGCGAAATCGTGACTTGAATCGCATCATGCCGCATATTAACTGGATTGTGTTCATCATTTCAGTTACATGACCCTGCAGGCCAGAGAAAAGAAGGATACTGCCGGCTAGGCAGAGTTTCACTTCCTGTTTTCTCTGTTACTAAGCTCTTCTTTGTGCACAGGATGTCAGAAAGGGGACAGAAAGTGAGAGTTTGTGAGAGACAGATAGAACAGAACAGATCTTGCGTTAGAGACGAACACCCTGTATCTGACCTTCCTGGGACCCAGCCACTCGAACCGTCAGCACCGTTTCCATCATGCTAACTCCAGGTGAGGGCAGCAGAATTTCAGGTGAGACAGACTGATAGTGGCGATGGTGAGTTGTGTGTTAGCATCATAAGCTTGGCAGTCATTGAAATAAATGAAAAGGCTGAGGTGAAATCCAAATAAAATATAATTCTTGTTTGAAATCGTCATATGCAAATTTAAGGTCAAAGCATGTTGATATTGTTGATATTTAATCCAGTTCTTCTAATAATATGTGATGTAATAGTATGTCATGTGTGTTGAAAGTAGTCTGATAAATCTATATGTCGGATAGAAAACTCATTGGTGACACGTGTAATCAAGACAAAGTCCTCTCGTTGACAGGATTCGGCAGTAATGGCCAGCATTCTGGGCTTACAGATGGCGAATGATGTGCTTCCCATGCTGGGTCATTGGGCACAGATGTTTAAACATAAATCAGACAAATGAACAATGATCTCTCAATCATTATTTGTTTGTTTTCCAGATGTCCAGATCCAGGGCAAGTTACAGAGCTCCCATTTGATTTAATGCTTTTATTTATACACCCGGATATTTACTGGAGCGGTTGTGGCTGTTAAGTACTTTGCCCAAGCAAAGAGCATTCCAGCAGGGAGCCAAGCCTGTAGCCTTCTGTCGGGTTTCCATGCTCCCTGCCCTGTGATCTATTTAATTGATGTTTGCACAGATAATAAGGATCCTCCACAGCAGGAGATGAGAAGGCCAGCAGAGTCTCTGATACACTGTCCACCTCCCCTAGTTTCACTTCCCAAACATTTACCGATCCACGGGGTGTACTTCTCCTTTGCGTTATTTGAAATGTTGACTCATTCTGTGTTAAATTCTGCACAAATGTATTGTTTTCTTCCGCATCAGTTGTTATATGAAATTATTGTCATCGGTTGTCATTGTTTACAGTATATATATATATAACAGTAATATAACAGCAAATCTTCGATCAACATCAACCCCTTTTCCCAACATCAACATGAGTGCCTGGTTTGTGTTTGACAGGTTCTGGAGAGGAAAGTAGTTATTCCTCTGAAGATGAAGAGGATATTGAGGTATTAATTTTTTTAAATGAATAACCTGGCCTCTCTTTTATGGTACCAATTTTAAGCTGTTGTTCGGTGTAAAACCATCAGCCACCTGCCAAATAAATGATATTTCAGCTGCACGGATTCCATGCACTATATGTGCCTGTTATCCTAGCCAAGGTGGGCATTGCAGAGGATGACAGAATAGAGCATGGTGTGATTTCTCGTTGTAAATGTGCCGTGTGTCGTGTGGCGTGTGGCGTGTGTGCCAGCTGTGCTCCAAATACTGACGCTTCTGTTCCCCTGAATGAGCCCAAGTGTCTGCCTGCATTTGTCATAGTGCCAGATTTTGGAAAAGGAGAGAGATGAGGCGAACCAGAAGCTGTCCGAGATCGAACAGGGTAAAGCTTTGACGTGCGATCAAAAAATTTGGGAGTTTTGAGCTGATTACACCCGTCAAAGCAGAGCATGTTGGCTTGACATGAGTCTATGTGTCTGTGTGTGCATGCACGCGCGCGCGTGTGTGTGTGTGTGTGTATATGTGTGTGTGCGTACGTACATGTGTGTGTGTGTGCATGTATGTATGTGTGTGTGTGTGTGTGTGTGTGTGTGTGTGCATGTGTGCTTGTGTGTGTGTGCGTGTGTGTGTGTCTCTGTGTGTGTGTGTGTGTGTGTGTGTATGTCTGTGTGTGTGCGTGTGCGTGTGCATGTGCGTGTGCGTGTGCGTGTGCGTGTGTGTGTGTGTCTGTGTGTGTGTGTGGGTGGGTCTCCAGTGTCTCTCCAGCTCCTGAAAGAGATCGATGCCCTGGAGATGCAGTTCCAGATCGAGCGCTCGTGCCGGGAGAGTGCGGAGGCCTTCGCAGTGAAGGTGGGGCTCCTGGTCCTCGACAACGCTTCAGATGCGGATGATTCAGAGCTGTAAGGGAAATGCAGTCAGCCCGTCCCTCCCTGTCCTCACCTCCTGACCCTCTGACATCTACAGATGACAAAGGAGAACAAAGTGCTGAAGAGAAGGAGCCAAGCCCTGATACCACTCATCCGCGAACTTCCTGAAAACCTCCACGCGCTGACCTTTGACCCCGAGCCTGACCCCGGGCCCGAAACAGACCCTGACGATGGCGTATCATCCATTCTGCAGTGCCAGTCCCAAATCCGAGGTAGGGTCACCCCTGTAGCACCGGGGAAATTGGGAACGGTAGCCAGTGGAGACAAACTAGGAGGACTAAATGTTGATGGACAGCCTTGGAACCTGAGAGAAGAGAGGACAGTAGTCGGTAGAGGGGCAGTAAGGGTGGGTAATAACAGTGGTCAGTATAGAGATGTGGCCGTGGCAATTGCAGCAGTAACAGCACTAAGCATTGGGCGTATTGGCAATAATTCCTCCCGCCTCCTCAGACCTGCAGGGTTCTCTGGATCAGCTTCTGGGGGAGAAGTTGCAGTTGTCTGAGCAGGTGGAGGAGCTGAAGAGAGAGCAGGCCAAACTCAGAGAGCAGGTAACGCTTGCGGGGATTGTGCTCTGTGCCTGTGTCTGTGTGGCCAGATGGAGGCGCTATGGAGACAGCAGACGCGGCCTCAGGAGCAAGAAGCGACAAGAACCGATCTTGCGTGTCCAGAGTCTCTGTCCATGGAAACACACAGAAACACAGGAATCACTGTTAAATAGAACGAATACCTGAGGCTGGGGCCTCTGGAGGAACAGCAGTCAGCACTGATTGATGTTGCCTGAGATGATGAGAAATGTTGCCATTTATCTCCCTCACACAAGAGGAAGTGACCTATGGGAGGCAATGTGTGAGCTCTTTGAAGCTGTGCAACAATGTCAGCCTGTAGCGTGTGTGCGTGCGTGCGTGCGTGTGTGCGTGTGTGCGTGTGTGCGTGCGTGCGTGCGTGCGTGCGTGCGTGCGTGCGTGCGTGTGTGTGTGACTGTGCTCTCTGTCTTCCTTCAGCTAGCCATGGAGGTGGAGGAGAAGGAGGCCATACTGAGGAAACTAAACAAGCAGAACAGAACTTTGACCAAAATGAAACGAGGTGAGAGCAACTCAAACTACCGCCCCAGCGTGCCCCGGTCCTACCCCCTTCCCAAAAGTTCACAGCCCTTCAGACTTAAATGTTAAAGGTGAAACAGAGTGAACATGCTGGAAAAAGTTTATTTTAGTCTCCGTGGCGATTGCGGCAGATGGCAGCCTACCCCCCTTACTTTCCGCTCCTCTGTTGAGACACCCCATGGTGTGCCCATCACCCCTCTGTGTGACGGGAAGGTCACTGCCAGGAGGGACAAGTGTCATTTACTCATGAGAGACGCACAATTTGGAGGTCACAGGGAAGACATCTTCCGTAACAGACAGAGACATTTCCCCTTCCCTCTTAATGTCCTCAAGGTCTCTTACCATCCTGT
>NC_050600.1:4987711-5010211 GCF_013368585.1 Megalops cyprinoides | reverse complement strand
AAGACCTCACTGAAGCGCAAAGGCTAATGGGTTAGATCAGCGGTAGGAGATCCCTGTTCCTGATATCAAAGCAGTGGCACATTTATGGCTCCAAAACACGTGAGCAAATGAAATTGTATTTATATCTGAGCGGCCCAGACGAGGTCAGTCCTTCTGCATTGGGGCCAGGCCTCTACCGAGGTGACATGCATTGTGAGAATGACTGTACATGTCTGTGTTTGCGTGAATCTCGCAGGTCAGTCACCCTCACCAGACACGAAGGCCAGAGCAGTGGAGGAGATGATGGAGCGAATCAAGAAGGGGATAGTGCTGAGACCCACCCAAAAGCCGCAGCATGTATGCCGAGCGGAGGCCTGGTCACCCTCCTATTCCAGACCGCCAGCTGCACACGCCTCCCTCTCACCTCACTGGCCAAGGCTCTTAGGCTCACGCTCCGTCGCCGTTTAGCGTTTAATTAGCCAAAGCGAACGTCTGGGCACGAAGTCAAATCCCCAGATCCTGAGTAGCGTTTTTCCAAGTCAGCTGATCGTGGCAGATTTCCCATTAAACCTGTAGCACAATAAACGTTGACAGACAAACGCAGACTCCAGTCATGGCTCCGAGCATTGGTAGGCTGCTGTAGCGCCTAAATGGCTTTATATGGGTGACAGGGTAGCATTTAGTGGCATGACTGTGGATGTGTTGGTCAAAATAAAAGAAGGTGCCAAGTAGCATAGTGTGTATCTGGTGCTATTGCCCATAACAGTCTCCACAATTATTCAGTGAACTGTCATCGTGGCAAGACCGCTGGCTGCAGTACTACCACTGCCCTTTCATACTAAATAGGAGAGCCTGCCACCAGCTGTATGAGGTTCTCCTCTGTTTTTAAAGATACAGTATTTACCTACATCACAGGCGTATTATCTTGAAATGAAAGGAAACAAACCTTAGCATTCACAAACCTATATGCCGATAATGTAATGCAAGCCCCCCCCCGCTACATGGAAGATGATTAAGCAGTGAGGCCAGCATGCTGTACTGCTGAAGCCTGTAACAGTTCATGGTGTTCTCTCACATCTAATACTAGTAAATTGATCAGGCCGATCTAGCAGTCAAATTTCGAGCAACCTGTATGTCTCCACGGTGACTGCTTATCCATGGCAACCTTTGACCTTTCCCATTTCTTGCAGGTCGGGTCGGAGGATGACTGGAGGGTCAGTATTTTCTAATCGCTATTAATTGTCATAAGTGCAGCGCTCCAGGGTAGTTTCCCTGTCTCGAAATTCCAGGCTCTGCTGCCCTTTGTTCTGGATACTTTAGTGACAGTGTGGTGCCATGTATCTTTTGCATCTCAGGATCAGAGGAGCGATAAGAGGAAGTCTGCAGTCCTCGAGCTGCAAGGAATGCTGGTAAGAAAAGCGCCAAAGCAGCCAGTTGCAGGGAAGTGTTTCTTTCCATGCTCCTTAGCGTCTCCTGATCAGGCGGCGGCGCAGCATAGTGGTAAGGAGCAGGGATGTAAATGTCTCTGTGGCGCAATCGGTTAGCGCGTTCGGCTGTTCGAGCCCACCCAGGGACGGAGATTTTTTTTGTAGCGGCAGTGTAGCATACCGGTTAAGGAGCAGGACTTGTAACCGACAGGTTGCCGGTTTGATTCCCTGCAGGGGCACTGCTGCTGTACCCTTGGGAAAGGTACTTAACCCACAATTGCCTCAGTACAGCTGTATAAACGGATAACATGTATAAACTGTAACCTATGTAAGTCACTCTGGATAAGGGCGTCCGCCAAATGGCAATAATGCACTGTAATGTAATGATCGTTCGCTCATGGAACTGTGTTAACGGAAAGTAAAAACAATGTAAGACTGCATGAATGCAATACCCATCAGCGATCTTATGTGGACACGTACAGAACTCCATGAGGCCGCAAGGCCACAGAAGGGGGATGTCCCGAAAGAGGATCAGCCGCCATGTCGGAGAGTCGGAGTTGCAGGCGGTCCTACAGAGGAGGAGGAGGGCCATGGGGGGCGACCGGGAGTCTCCGACCCCGCCCAAAACCCAGGGTATGGTGCCATGCCCATCACCGCGTACAACACTGTCAAAGAGCTCCTGTATACAAGCACTGTGTATTCTTAGGCCATGACAGGGCCATTAGACTGATTATCAATACTGACTCTCACCCTGATAGGGAAGGAGGAATGTATGAAGGCCACAGAAAAATATTAATCATAAAAGTGTTCTTTGTATGAAGTAATCATGGATTCAGCACAGAGTGTATACCATGGGATCATATTTCATATTGTTGCATTTTTCTCATTTTCATTTATGACATTGAGCCTCCATGCTTGCATCCACACCTCCCCTCTTCATCATCCTCTTCCTCCCCCAGATCCACAACCGGCAAGCCCCGCGAACAGCACCCTGCCCTGGGCAGGAGAGAGCGGCAGCGCCCCCGTGCTGCGGAGGCTGAAACAGAACAGGGAGAAGAGGGATTCCCGCATCAGGGCCTCCGAGTGTGTCATCTTCGAGAACAGCTGAGACCTGCAGGCGGGTAGAGGTTCACTGGATGCAGGGTCTCGGGGAGATTCACAAAATGATTGATTCACCATGTAAGACAGCTTGAGGGTGCAAAACAACCTCACTCCAGACAATACTTGATAAAAGTATTGTCTCCCATCACCAGAAGTCACTTAAGGAATGTTGTTTCTTTTGGATTCCCACATGAAAAGAAATGTGTCAACTGGAAGTCCAATAAAAAAAGAGAATCTGGCTGTTCACCTACCTTATTGTCAGGTTCTTTCTTTTGACTTTCTTTACCTGCCCAGACCTCCCCTAGCCCAGCAGTGGGCCCTGCTCAGTGGGCCAGTGGGCCAGAGCAGTCACATCCCACAGTCCACTGGGGGGAAGTGATGCGTGTCAGAGTGGGTGGGGCATTGTTTGGGTGGCTCTGCACATGTGCTCGCAGAGGTGCCAGCAGGGGTTTGGTACCTGCTGCTTTGCCCTCATAACCAAGTCACAGTGGGTTCCATAGCTGATCTCAGGCTTTGGTCAGGAGCGAAAAGTGAATGCAGTTGTAGCTGTTCTGGCCAATGCACAGCCATTACAAACTGCTGGAAGAAGAAATATTTACAAAAAATATTTGTTTTATATTGATAGTTAATTTTAAAATTTCAACATCAAACACGGTAACCAGCCTTACTAGAGCCGTAGTAAACCAAGTGTGTGCTGTGACCCACAAAACAACTCAATGAAAATTTTTATCATTATTAATATTATCAAATCTGCATTGAACACCAAATATTTCACAAGTAGCACCAGGATTTTAGCTAGCACCAAAGAATGAATAAATGTATCCACACATAATAATTACATCACAACCAAATCCTGTAAATGTAATTCTCCATCAAGCATCCATTGGGGAGTTAACAGAAGCTTCTGGAACTCCTCAGCAGCATAAGAAACAATATTGCCATCAAGTATTTAAGGACACAAAAGAAGGCAATTCATTTTACAATTAATTCCTGTGATTAAAATAAAAGTGTGTGGAAATGTCAGTTAAGAATCCTGGGTTACTAACGTTCTTCTGTGACGGGCAAGGAAAAACAGAAGTTGAACATACCAGTTTCCTCTCTGACATCCAAAATCAAAAACATCACTGGAATGATTGTTACCTTTCCAGAAGCAGCGTGGAAGATTTTTCACCACAGCATGCTTTGAGAAAAGTAGTTAGGGATCAAACCAAAAGCAACAATGGTAAATCTTAAATGTGAGATGCTTCGTATTGTCGGTATACAACACCTCATGATGTGCCATTCCACACTAGCTGCATGAATTTGGTGTTGGATGGCAGAAGCCAAGACATGAAAAAGGAGCAATACAGTTTTGTTAGTTTGATTGGTCAGACAAAACAAAAATGCTCATCATCTTATGTTTGGTCATATTAAATTATGTGTTCTAGTATTCTCTCTTATTCAGAGCAACTTTTTAGATTTTAATCATTTACAGAGCTGGGTACTTAGTGAGACAATTTGGGTTACAAACCCTGCTCCTTACCAGGGGGTTCAGCTGTAGTAACTATCCTGGGATTGGAGCCAGTGACCTACAGGTTACAAATCCTGCTCCTTACCACTATGCCGCATTGCTGACCCCAAAAAGGTGAAGCTTGTGTTGGAAAGAACATCTCCCCCCATGTGAAATATGATGTCTGATTGCATCACATGTGTATTGTAGGGAATTCTGGATAAAAAAGGCTTCAGCTAATAAGCTCAATCTTTGTTGAAAAAGAGACCTTCAGCATGATAACAACCCAAAATATGTATCAATTTCTGCACAGAGACAGTTAACCATTGGAAAAAGCAATGTTCTGGACTGCAATATACAGCTCAGAAAAGTGTCTAAACCTCATTTGAAAAAGAACAAAGGAAGCATCAACACACAAGGAAGACTACACAAAATATTGTTTGTGTGAGTGTGTGAACTCATGCGATCCATTTGCAATTATTTATAAAAGATACGCGGTTGCTCTATGCATTTTTGTCATTAATAGAACTGTAGCCAATTTTATTTATGTGATCAAAAATGATGCATCTAGCACTCTGCATGTGAGGTTTCCTGAGTGCCAAAAAGCTTTAGAGAATGGTTCAGATTTAATGCATGCCAGTCTGATTCTTTTATTTGTTTTGCAAAAAAAAAAACCCTTTTCTTTAAGATTTTATATAACTACCTGCTTGCTTTCACAATCACTAGCTAATGGAAAAACCATTGCAGCAAGGAGAGTGTCTCTACATCAATTTCCAGTTATTCTGTTTTTAGGACTCACTACGGCGCAGTTGAAGAATGAAATCTCACCGTACACTACTTTTTAGTCTGAAACCTGAGGTGTTACCAAGCTAAAAGCCGCCAGGTGATTTTAGCAATTCATCTGAAAGTGTCTGGCGGGGATCTTATGACTCCTTTTTCTTTCACGCTTTCACAGTCTTGCACTTTGAAAAGCATTTGCAATGGATGGGATTATTCTCACTCTGACACATTTGCACTTAACCTCGTTTTTTTTTTTTTTTGGATATCGTGCATTTCTTGGAAAGCCACTTTTTATCAGCCCTCATCCCTACATAATTAATATCATACACTTTTTTCTTGTGAAACAGAAATGTGCCCTTGTACGGTGTGGTAATCCAAAAAATATGGTGAACATAACAATCTGTGTGTATATATTAGTCTACGTGTATGTGTTTGTGTTATTATTTCTTGTCAGAGGGTGTTATCAGTTCAGATTTCCGATCAAACATCAGGACATAATTTTTTTCTAAATGGCATCGTATATTTTAACATGTAACCCAAAATGAAACTCTTGGTTGTGAACACCTCCTCCAGCAGGTCAGCTGCCTTTCGTCAGTATACTTTTTCTATGTTTTCTTGATTGTTAATAGACTCAGAGTTCAGTGAGCTAATAATCACTGATTCTCAATCCTGCTCCTGAGGGCCCTCTGCTCTGCACGTTTTCCATGTTTCCCTGCTCTACCTACCTGACTGAACTCATCAGTGGCACTTTTGATTAGCTGAGCACACCTGATGAAAGCATGTTAATCACACTAATTTCAATCAGGTGTGTTTGGAGCAAGGATAGATAGAAGATATGCAGGACAGTTGGCCTCCAGGAGCAGGACTGAGAAACACTGGGCTAATTTATCACATGAACTGATCCACATCATCTCTTGACAAATTTAGGTGCAGCTCTTGTACAATAAAAGTCGTTGGAGCTTATCGAGTTTCATAGTGACTGATGAATTAATTATACCACATCATTCAAACAAAATCAATTTACCCAAAACCCACATGCAGAGGTTAGACAAAAAAATACCCAAGCGACCGAGCGCTGTTTAATCTAATGCTGTAAAATGGGTTATGATTCCTCCACAACAAAGATGGCGCTAATACTAACATACACATTTTTTACGAGCTAATACAATACTCTCCCGCACAGCGCTTTCCTCCCTGTCTGAAGAAATCAAAGGGAGGATCACTGTACTGTTGTAATATTTCATAACTATTAGTGCTGGCTGGTTTTATAGTTTAATTCATATTTATAGGTGTTATTTACAAGGAAGGAAATGTGGTTTATTTATTTGCTTAGCTGGTTGTCTCTTGTAATACAGATCTCTTTCGTCACTCTAGCGATTGGTGAGTTTCTTTCTGCCCTTTGAAGTGATCAGCTAACGAGGGGAGAGGTTGGACTCCACTTGTTTGGCTAAGACTTTCCAGCACTTGGCCTCGGTATTTTTTTTGCAACCAGTCCTGGTATCCGCGATGTCAGTCACGGTTTATAAAAACTCAAGGTCGAAGTCGAGGATTTGACACCGTCAATCATACATGTATTCAGATTGACACAGATATCCAGTTAGCTTGCAGGCAGGGTATGACATTAGGCAGCTAGCAGCCGTGCTAGCTAAGTGGCCCCGCGACTTTGGTTTTAGAGCATTATTAGCTAATGCATAGCTAGCTAATAATAGCTGCATTTAAATTGTGTTGTGTGACCTGCAAGAAACTACATTTTACCAAACGACAAGTTTTCGGTGCGGCTGTGTGTAAGCGTCATTAACTCCCTGTTCATTTCATAAGGCGTCAAACCCAGTTATGTTTCTGCAACAGTTGGTGATCGCAATAACTATGTGTATAGTTAACTGTTAGTCACCTGTGTATTCATCTGATAAAATGGCTGATGTCGCATATTGCTGCAAAGAGACAAAGAGAATCTGGGCACTGACATGTAGGGTGTAACGCCAAGTTTCTATCGGGACTGAACCAGTTTGTAATAATTTCTCACAGACCATGTCCACGTCGGCAGTTTTTGTCGTGGCTGAATGACTCAGGCGGAGTGAGAATTAGTTAGGTAGAAAATGACAGCATACACGTGCATCATATTATCAGTGATCGTCACATTGTGCAGCTAGTTAGGTAACTAGATTATTATTAGTAATTATATTCACTGAATTCGGGCTTACATCGGTTCGCTGCTCAGCCTAACTGGAAAGTAGGTCGTTGTCTTTGGCACTGGTCAGTGTCTTTAGAAAGTCCTTGTTTCCCCACCCACAATACCATCGTTAAAAATCAGTCCATGTTTTTCAAGCCTAAACGAATTCGTGGAAAACACGCTACCTGGTGTTAAGTAGCCCAGTGAAAGTTGGATTTAATTATATTTACGGACGTCCACACCCGTTTAGGCGTGGTGTTATTACGGTTGACGTACATTCATTGTTTTCGGAGGAAAACTACATTTTATCATCTGTTATTTGTAACCGAGTATGCTTTTCGCCGGGCTTCTAAACTCGGTGAACCAAAGTTTAACCCACTATCAGAACTGTGTCAAGGAGGAATTGTGTTTTATAAGCTACCCTCTTGGAATAGAAAAGTAATGTCCTATCTAGCTTAAGAAAAACATCTCTGAGGAGTTTAAAATGTGACTTTTATAGACCCTGGGGTACACAGAAATGAGTTTGATGCTATTAATGTTGTATGCATTATTTAAAGAATATCTGTTTTATGTACCCAAGGGGCAGCTGAGACTATGATTTCTGGAATTTTCCAGCACTATAGTGTCATGTTAAAAAAATGAAGAGGTTGTGCCTTCGAAGAGAGGATAATTGCAGCATATTTTGGGATAAAAGGTTAAAGGTTATCTTTCAAAAGCAGTTATAAAATCCCTTTGGATGAATTATACAGTGAGTTCAGAAAGGTAACAGATATTGTCTTGTTGTATTGTCCCTTGTTTTGTAGTCAGAGATTAATGTGATTTTTTACGATGACCTTATATGACCTTGATAATAATTCAGCTTTGAAACTGAATGGCCTTATCCATTTGGTCTTAATTAGTGCCTTTTTCCCCACTCCAGGAGATTTTTGCAGATATTCTTCAAACACAAAGTACTTTTAAAAGGGACTGCAGGTGGCTCAGTCAAAGGTCTCTGTGGTTTAAAGGACTGTAAGAAACATCAGAAAAAAATAAGGTCTGATGAATATTCAGTAGCTAGTTTTGCTGTGTTGAAAAGAAAGCCATCCATAAGAGCTGGGGCCAGTTAAGTCACTGCCGCCACGATGTCATACCAAGGCAACCTTTGGGAGAGGAAAGGGAGAAAATAACACACAAAACACCGGGATTTCAGTCAGGCCCCACTCGTTTTGTGTGTGGTTCATTTAAGAGCGATGCGGCGATCGCACAGTGGCATGGAATATAAGCGCTTGTCATACCTTGTTACGCGGTCTGCGGTACTGCGGGGCAGAGTTCAAGAGTGCATGGCATTTGTTTGTCAGTTAAGGGCTGGGAACGCTTTCGTGCGACCGAGGACCTTCCCGCTCTGACGAGTGGCAGAGCATCCCGCTTGCCAGGCTGCTGTGGACCGACACCCCTGTGTTTGATATGAACGCTTTGACTTGCTACCAGTGCTTGCCTGGAGTAGCTTCTTTTTTTTTTTTTTGGTCTGGGGGGGGGCATTGCAATTGGCTGCCACTTTCAGTTTTATTGTGGACTTTGTTGAGTATGTGGCGTGTGTGTCTTTACTTATTTATCACTTGCTCTGCCTGTTTTTTTTTTTGTTTTTTTTTGGGGGGGGGTGCGGAGGGGGGAGGATGTATGCAGGATAGAGATGTAATAATATTTGTTATGTTCGTTTTTTTGGCTGATCGTCAGTGTTGGTGTTTTGTTTCGGTCGACAGCTGCTGGCCTGTATTATTTGGCAGAATTAATAGAAGAGTACACAGTTGCCACCAGCCGAGTGATAAAGTACATGATATTGGTGAGTTGAAATCTCCGAGCCCTTTTGCAGTCTGATAGAATGCGTTTCTACATGGTTAAATCGTCTGCACCATGTTGCTGTTTTTACATTGCTTTCTTGCTTCTGTACTGTCAAATAATTCTAGAGAAATCAAGTGTTCTTTCAGTTTAGCCATGTGAAACATAAAATGCTTATGAAAGCTGACAAAATATTATTTCTTGCAGATATTCGCTCTCTATCTCTACTTTCTCTCCTGCTCTCTCTCTCTCTCTCCCTCCCTGTCTCCTTCTCTTCCTTTCTCTCTCTCTCTCTCTCTCTCTATATATATATATATATATATATATATATATATATACTGAATACATACACACACACACAGTATATACAGTTATGTCACTTTTCTTTGATTTTTTTAGGAGAAACTGAGAGGGATTTTTTTCTGTCTGTTGTAAGAAATTGCAACTTGTACCACGTTAAACCTCTCCGTCTCCATCCTTCCCTCTACTGATCTGTCTTCTCTCTGCCTTCCCTTCCTCTCTCTCCCTCCCCAGTTCTCCACAGGTGTGCTGGCAGGACTGTACCTGTTCGAGGGGTTTCCAGCGCTGATGGTGGGTGTCGGCCTGTTCACTAACCTGGTGTACTTCGGCCTACTGCAGACCTTCCCTTACATCCTGCTGACATCACCCAACTTCATCCTGTCATGTGGTGAGTTCCCATCTTACATCATTCCATACTGTTATATATATATAGATATATAGATATATATCTTAAACAATATATGACATTATGCTGCACCAGCACCTACCTTATTTACCTGTGTACCTGCTTGCCAGTAAATCTATTTATCTGTCCTGTTCACATAGCTGATTTCATACAAATTCATTGGAGCATTTCTGCATAATTCAGAACAGACCCTTTTCCATTTCAGTTGGTTTACACCATTCGATGCTGGCCTGATCATTACAGGCATATCTTAGTAATCTTGTGTTGCTGTAATAAGACTGATATCCTCAGGGCCTGCAGCCCTGATCTTTCCATCTGACGGCTGTGTCAGTTGCTTAATCCAAGCCTTCTCTCTGTCCAGTGCTGGTGGTGTTGAATCACTACATGGCCTTCCAGTACTTTGCAGAAGAGTACTACCCTTTCTCAGAGGTAAAGAGAACCATCCAACTTAACCGGACCAGCTACACCACAGTACCTATGCTTCACAGCACAGCCTTTAAGACACTATATCAGTAGAGTCTGTAAACTAAACTGAAAATATTCATTTACTTTGTAGGGTGGCAGATGCTTTTATCTAGTGTCTTACAAAGCGACTGTATAAAAGTGTATATAATAAAGCCACAAAACCAACAATACATGTAGTTGGAGTTATAGAATATATTGAATAGAGTTATGTTCAAACCAGGTGTAGATCAGCCTAGCATTCTCCCTTTCGCATTATCAATATAGTTTTGTTGTCGCTGAAATGCTTGTTGTGCACACAGATACATCAATAGCTGCTTTAGCCTTGAGCCTTTTTAACACTGTGAATGGAGGAAAAAAGATGGACGGATCGAATCTCACCCTTTTCCTCCTCTCCCTCCTCCTCCTCTTCATTTGTGTACTCCTTTTTCCTCCTTTTTCTGTTCCTCTCCTTCTGTGTCTTCCTCCTCCTCTTCCTGTGTGTCCTCTCTGTGTGTCCTTCTCCTCCTTTCCCCCTCCTCATCCTCCTCCTCCCCCTCTTCCTCCTCTTCCCGCGCCTCCTCTCTGCGGTTCAGGTGTTGGCCTACTTCACCATCTGCCTGTGGATCATCCCCTTCTCTTTCTTCGTGTCGCTGTCTGCGGGGGAGAACGTGCTGCCCTCCACCATGCAGCCTGGAGGTGATTATGCCCCCGTTCCCGCTCCCCGCAGGCCGGGACAGCTCAGGAGGGACCCTCGGCTGGTGGTGTGAGCAGAGGCGGGACTGAGTCCGGGAGGACGATCTTAATCAGCCGTGTTTTCCCTTAATTATGAACGAGGATGCTGGGTTTATGTCTCATCCGCATGGCAGAAATACAGTGAGAGAATGGCATTGATAAAATGATTATATTTTACACCCCTGTAAACGTTGTTTGTGTTGTGGTGAGGGACCACAACCTGATCGGAACCCTTTTATCTGAACGTGATGTCGTGATGATAACAAAAGCACAGCGTGGCTGAATGTTTGCTGTTCATATGCTGTCTTTGGGAGGGAGTCCCCCACACAAACCACCATCACTGACAGTGGCTGAAGGTTGAAAGTAGGAACACGTAGCCGTCTCATCATCGGCCTCTTCATGGTTCATCTGAGCAAATGAGTCAGCTGCGATGTGTTTGTTGAAATGTTTCTTTTCCTTGTTTAGGCTTTGTATTTCTTTTTTTTCTGTGTTCTCCAGGTGCTTCTGTGGTGCTGATTCGTCTCTTTCCCCTCTCTCTCTACTTCTCTCTCTCCCTCTCCTCCTCTCCCCAGATGACGTGGTGTCGAACTACTTCACCAAAGGGAAGAGGGGCAAGCGCTCCGGGATACTGAATGTCTTCTCCTTCCTGAAGGAGGCAGTTTTGCCCAGCAGGCAGAAGATGTACTGAGCCCCCTACTGGTGGAGGCTAGGAGAGTGACAGGGGGTGCAGGACGGCAGTCTCGGTAGGGGGGGGGATGACACCGCCCCAGCGCGGGGCCAAACGCTGCCGTGGGTGCGTCACACGTTTACTGGACCCCCCCCTAATCCCCCCCCCCCCCCCCAAAAGGAACCGCTTCTCTAGCTGCATCGGACTTGTTTTTTTTTTTTTTTTTTAGGACTTGATTTTTAGGACATGATTTTTGTCTGATTCGGGAGAATGAGGGCAAGGGGTGAGGTGAGGTGAGGTGTAACAGCAATACTTGGTGCAGTTGAGCACAGCGCTTTGTTGTATTTTTAATCTGTTCATCAAGGAGTCGGAACTGCGGCCTGCGTGTTTTAGCATGTGCGCGCGTTAGCGTTTTGTGTGTGTGTGTGTGTGTGTCTGCGTCTGCGTGTGTCTTTGTCTAACTTCTTTCTTCGACGCCAGCTGTTGCTCTCGTGATCATTTCCTTTTGTTCGCGCAATTTTCCTTCTGATTGTACGAAACGATTCTCGGTTAAACCTGAGGCACAGGTGAGAGTAAATATTTGCACATCCACCGCACAGTGTGCCCGGGGCGGTCCGCGGACACGCAGTACCTGGGGGAAGGGCTTGCCCGGGAGAGGGCTATGAAGCAATGCTAATAAAGGTCTGCAGAGACGGTGTGAAGTGTGTGCTGCTCTGTCCTGTGGTGCTGTGGGTGAGGAGGCCGGGGGGGGGGGGGGGGCGTGAGGTTGAACAGAGGTCATAACATGCTGCCACAGGGGTGTTAAGTGCTGCCGGGGGTGCAGGGGGTGGGGGGGCACTGGCAGGGAGGCCCCTGTCAACAGACTCTCACCTGGTCACTGAGTGACAGAGCGGAGCTCCGGACGACCCGCCGGCCCCCCAGGGGAGAGAGAGAGAGAGAGCGGGGCGATCGACGCCGCCCTTCCTCCGATGTGACCCAGGTCACCGCAGCTCCGCCCCCTTTGCTGAGTGCTGGGTGACCCAGGTCCTCAGAGTCACAGATTTTTCCCGAGGGGGAGAGTGGCCCAGACCTCAGCGGCACCCTCTGTTCAGATACAAACAGGCACACGCACCACTGCCTGCCACCTCTGCCGCCCAACACTCAGAAATTAAAGCCTGCTGCTGCTACCTGTCTTTGCTTCCTAAAACAGACTGTTGTAGTAAAGGGGGATTTTTATTACTGTTCTTAATAATTCACATTAACAAACCATTGAATCTCAGTGTGCAGAAGGCACGCTTATTATGTCTGAGGAGCGGTCAGTGCCCAATGATGGAAGTGTCTTTTGCTCCTCGGTTATTAGCCTTAGAACTAGGTCTTAGAATATGAAATCTGGTTGGAATTTTTCAAGCTGTTAATTGACAGCCGTAGTAGTTTTTTGTACTTTTTTAAAATGCTTTTACTTGACATTAGCAGATGCTCTTTTACTGTTTTTTTTTTTTTTTACAATGTTATTCATTTATACAGGTGGATATTTACTGAGGCAATTCTGGGGTAAGCACCTTGTCTAAGGGTACAGCAGCAGTGCCCCATTGGGGAATCAAGCCAGCAACCTTTTGGTTACAAATCATGCTCCTTGACCGGTATGCTACATTGCCGCTGCAGAAGGTTCTCTATCCCCAGGTAGGCTCAAACCATCAACCAGCAACCTTTTGGTTAGGAGTTCTGCACCTTTACCACTATGCTACATTGCCACCCTTAAAAGTATGCTACCTGTAAATGTTCATAACTCATGTTAAGGTCTTCTTTCAAAGTCATGGAAACACACATGCTTGTATTTGGAAGTGTAGCCATTTTTGAGGGCAATACAATTACATTTCAAAACATACCACTGCTTCCGACGAGGATGGGATTCGAACCCACGCGTGCAGAGCACAATGGATTAGCAGTCCATCGCCTTAACCACTCGGCCACCTCGTCTGCATGTTCTGTCCCCCAGTGGCAGTTGTCAGGCCCCACGCAAAGGGCAACAGTTGGGCCTTCAAACACTGTCCCTATTCCAGTCTCCACAAAAATGATAAGCATCAACTTTGAAGATCTTTTTTTGGGCATTAGAACCTATTTTATTTAAAGAGGCTGCGTCCCTGGGTGGGCTCGAACCACCAACCTTTCGGTTAACAGCCGAACGCGCTAACCGATTGCGCCACAGAGACTAGCACATACAGCCTTCTGTGAGATGAGGTTTTGATCACATGACCCAGGGCCTCTCCTCTGAGGGAGGGGTTGGGGGTTGGGGGAGTGAGTCAAAAAGAGAAGCACAAACGGTGGAGTTACAAGCCCGGCTAGCTCAGTCGGTAGAGCATGAGACTCTTTATCTCAGGGTCGTGGGTTCGAGCCCCACGTTGGGCGTAGATTTTGCCAGCTCTCATCATGATCACAAGACGGAGAGTAAGATGTCAGCAATGGTTGTAACCGTATGCTACACTGCCGCCACAAAAGAACCATCGTCCCTGGGTGGGCTCGAACCACCAACCTTTCGGTTAACAGCCAAACGCGCTAACCGATTGCGCCACAGAGACCTGTGTGTTTTTGAATCCTGTGACAAACATCTGTGGTCATATGGCCTAGGGCTTGCTCGCTGATAGGAGGAGGTGAAGTCAGGATGCAGTGAGCAGGAAATCACACGTTATTCATGAGCCTGGCTAGCTCAGTCGGTAGAGCATGAGACTCTTAATCTCAGGGTCGTGGGTTCGAGCCCCACGTTGGGCGTTCCTTTCCTTCAGGAAGCTGTTTTTCACACACTCCTTGTCACCACATCTTCCTCTCACATTTGCCCCCAGGCCCCACAGAGGCATCACAAACTAGTTCATCCGCTGGCTTCTTCAGGATGTGTGGTACTGTAGGTCCACCAGTGCACCTTAATGGCCCATATTATTCAAAGAGAGGTGCCAAGTGACACAAATCAGTTACCCATCTCAACCTTAGCATAATAATCATTACATTAGTGTACTCCACTGATTCTCAATGCTGCTCCTGGGGCCCCCCTGCTCCGCACGTTTTCCATCTTTCCCTGCTCTGTTTACCTGACTGAACCTCATCGGTGGCACTTTTGATTAGCTGAGCTGATGAGAGCATGTTAATCACACTGATTTCAAAGAGGTGTGTTTGCAGCAAGGATAGATAGAAGATATACAGGACAGGGGGGCTCCCGGAGTAGATTTGAGAATACGAGTCAGCTTTGATGACGCAGCTTCCCCGCCCCCCCCAGAGGGGGTTCCATGTAAAAAGGCTGCGTCCCTGGGTGGGCTCGAACCACCAACCTTTTGGTTAACAGCCGAACGCGCTAACCGATTGCGCCACAGAGACTGGCACAGGCAGCTTTCTGTGAGATGAGGTTTTGATCACATGACCCAGGGTCTCTCCTCTGAGGGAGGGGTTGGGGGGGTGGGGCAGTCAATCAAAACGAGAAGCACAAATGGTGGCATTACAAGCCCAGCTAGCTCAGTCGGTAGAACATGAGACTCTTAAAATCAGGGTCGTGGGTTGGAGCCCCACGTTGGGCGTAGCTTTTGCCGGCTCTCATCATGATCACAAGACGGAGAGTAAGATGTCAGCAATGGTTGTAACCGTATGCTACACTGCCGCTACCAAAGAACCATCGTCCCTGGGTGGGCTCGAACCACCAACCTTTCGGTTAACAGCCGAACGCGCTAACCGATTGCGCCACAGAGACTGGCACATGCAGCCTTCTGTGAGATGAGGTTTTGATCACATGACCCAGGGTCTCTCCTCTGAGGGAGGGGTTGGGGGTTGGGGCAGTGACTCAAAAAGAGAAGCACAAATGGTGGAGTTACAAGCCCAGCTTGCTCAGTCGGTAGAGTATGAGACTCAATCTCAGGGTCGTAGGGGAGCAGGGTGAGAGTAAGGGGGGCACAGTACACATTGGGCAGGGCACCCTGCTCCAGCAGGTAGGCGAGGCAGGCGTGGGAGTGCGGTGCATTCCAAAACATACCACTGCTTCCGACAAGGATGGGATTCGAACCCACGCGTGCAGAGCACAATGGATTAGCAGTCCATCGCCTTAACCACTCGGCCACCTCGTCTGCATGTTCAACCACCCAGTGGCAGCCGAACGCGCTAACCAATTGCACCACAGAGACTGATGCCATGCATGGAATTCTTCTTTCATGCAATTTTTCCTCAATTCAACAGAATTACAAATTCATTGCTCAAAATAATTGCTGCAATGTAGTTAAAAGGTCTTTGTGCAAAACTAAAAATCTTGATAAGCTTCACATCTCCCTGACAAAGACAGTTTAAGTCAATCATTTATTTGACAAGGAAATTTAAAAAAAAAAATTCAACAGTAACAAACAAGAGAATAGTTCTCTGTGTCTATCATTACATTACATTACATTACATTACATTACTGGCATTTAGCAGATGCTCTTATCCAGAGTGACTTACTTCGGTTACAGTTTTTTTTTTTTTTACAATGCTATCCATTTAAACAGCTGGATATTTACTGAGTTATTAACCTGAGTGGGTTAAGTACCTTCCCCAAGGGTACAGCAGCAGTGCCCCAGCGGGGAATCAAACTTTCGGTTATGAGACATACACCTTAACCACTATACTACATTGCCACCCTTAAAAGTATGCTACCTATACATTTGCATACCTCATGTTAAGGTCTTCTTTCTAAGTCACGCAAGCACACATGCTTGTATTTAGAAGTGTAGCCATTTTTGAGAGCAATACAATTACATTTCAAAACATACCACTGCTTCCGACGAGGATGGGATTCGAACCCACGCGTGCAGAACACAATGGATTAGCAGTCCATCGCCTTAACCACTCGGCCACCTCGTCTGCATGTTCTGTCCCCCAGTGGCAGTTCTCAGGCCCCACGCAAAGGGCAACAGTTGGGCCCTTGGAACACTGTCCCTATTCCAGTCTCCACAAAAATGCTAAGCATCAACTTCGAAGATCTTTTTTTGGGCATTAGAACCTATTTTATTTAAAAAGGCTGCGTCCCTGGGTGGGCTCGAACCACCAACCTTTCGGTTAACAGCCGAACGCGCTAACCGATTGCGCCACAGAGACTGAGGCCATGCATGGAATATTTCTTTCATGCATTTTTCCTCAATTCAACAGAATTACAAATTCATTGATCAAAATAATTGCTGCAATACAGTTAAAAGGTCTTTGTGCAAAACTAAAAATCTTGATAAGCTTCACATCTCCCTGACAAAGACAGTTTAAGTCAATCATTTATTTGACAAGGAAATTAAAAAAAAATTCAACAGTTACAAACAAGAGAATAGTTCTCTGTGTCTAACTGATGTCTGTGAGTCGTTACTGCAAACATTGCCATAACATTTTTGCAACTTGCAATGTTGCAGGAAATGCTAGTAGTGGCCAGGTTCAAGTGTCTCCGCAAGGTGCATGGCCACTTCTGTCCAGGGTGAGGTGTGGGGGCAGGGTGACCGCAGGTGTGGCAGGTCCAGCAGGTGGGTGGGGTGGAAGTCGAGGGGCGAGACGAGGCGGGAGGAGCCAGCATTGGGGAAGAGAATTCTCTGCACCATGTCCCAGGGTAAAGACGGTAGCAGGTACGAGGCTCCGTCTGAGCTGGTGGCGTACTGGGCCTGGCCGTCAGTCCCCTTGGAAAGCGTCACGCTGTCCCTCAGGTCAGGCTCCGGGGGGGTTTCCTCGGGCCGGGTGCTCATGCGTACCCCCTGCGGCCCACTGATGGTGCCACACGGGGGCTTTCGTGGATTCGGGCTGATGTTCCACATCTCTCGCAGAGCTTCCGGGACCGGCTCGCAGCCCCTGCCCCGCCGGACTGTCCGGCGCTTCTGGGTCGCGTCCTTCCTTTCGGGGGAGAGGCGGTGTGGGGCCACTCGGCACAGCGTGTTTTTAGGGACCGGCTGCAGGAGAGGTAAACCCTTCACCTCTGCCCACTCCTTCACCCTCCGCTCACTGACGCTCTCTCTGGAAGCCTGAAACGGCCACAGTAGAAAAGGGTCACTCCGCTGCAAGTCCTGCCGCATCTCACACCCATTTAAATCAATAAGTCCTTCTAGAAAGTAATCGTGACAGTCAGTGACAAAAATCTAGAGCCCAATTTTCTTTCCTTCAAGTCAGAAATATTGGTCATTTTGAATCTTTGTAAGTTAGCTCACTATCGTACTCAAGTCCACGATTCCAAGACTAATATGGACATCCTAAACACTGACTACTCACATATTTTTTATAATTATTCCTGGACTCTTTCAGTGTTTATTATTGCATTATTTCATGATGTTGTAATGTATTATACATTAAATTCATAAAATTACATGTATCTCAGTGGCAACTGATGAACTGCTAAACTCTCTGTGTTTTGACAGGAGTTATACAGATTTCATGTTTTACCAGGTGTTTTTCATAAGGGAGTTCAGCTCCAGTGGAGACCACATTGTCAGAGAAGGTTGCGATCGTGTTCTACATTGTCACACCTACCCACAATGCACTTCACCTAAGTCACTCACAGAGTCTGCCCCAATCAAAAAACAACCAAACACCCAGCACAGTATAACAACCACTCAGACAAACGTAACTGAAAAGTCACCTTTGCTTCTTCCTGTAGCTGTGTGTGTGTCATGACCAGTGTCTGTTTAAGCTTCAGGAGGGCCCTGCATCTCTCTATCTGTCTCCGTTTCTCCTCCTGCCACATGGCATCCTGAAGGAACCTGTGATGCACATGCAACACACACATGTAAACACAAATGAGTACGTCAGAGAGAAGGATTCTGTCAGCGCAATGCAGCTTTACCAGAAAACAGGCCAACACAAGACCAGGGGAGCTGAAAAGTGATTGGCTGGAAAAAGTCCTTCTGAACTAGTGCTGACACATCCTTAAATTGTTAACTGTAATTGAACTAAGTTGCCCAGCCTCAGCTATTGGGAAATAAATTATTACAAATGCATACCTGGTGATCACCCTGTGCCCCCAGATTCGGGCGAGGTCCAGGGGGGTGTGGCCCCTGCTGTCCTGAGCATTCATGTCCGCCCCCACCTGGACAAGCGTCTTGGTGCAGTCCAGCAGACCCTCAGTGACGGCCAGGTGCAGGGGAGTGAGCCCCTCCTCAGTGGAACTGGGAATAGAGGAATAAGCCATTTAGAGGACTTACTGCTTCCTCATACTTATAATGCTGTGAAACTGTGGAAATGCTGGCGTTTCCCAAAAGTGTGAGATTACGTTACATTATTGGCATTTAGCAGACGCTCTTACCCAGAGCAACTTAGATGAGTGACAGTTTTTTTTCACAATGTTATCCATTTATGCAGCTGGATTCTTACTGAGGGAATTGTGGGTTAAGTATCTTGCCAACAGGTACAGCAGCAGTGCCCCAGCAAGGAATTGAACCGGAGGCTTTTCAGTTACAAGTCCTGCTCCTTAACTGGTATGCTACACAGCCACAAAAGACCCTTCGTCCCTGGGTGGGCTCGAACCACCAACCTTTCGGTTAACAGCCGAACGCGCTAACCGATTGCGCCACAGAGACTGACACATACAGCCTTCTGTGAGATGAGGTTTTGATCACATGACCCAGGGTCTCTCCTCTGAGGGAGGGGTTGGGGGGTGGGGCAGTCAGTCAAAAGGACAAGCACAAATGATGGAGTTACAAGCCTGGCTAGCTCAGTCAGTAGAGCATGAGACTCTTAATCTCAGGGTCGTGGGTTCGAGCCCCACGTTGGGTGTTCCTTTTCTTCAGGAAGCTGTTTTTCACACACTCCTTGTCACCACATCTTCCTCTCACATTTGCCCCCAGGCCCCACAGAGGCATCACAAACTAGTTCATCCGCTGGCTTCTTCAGGATGTGTGGTACTGGAGGTCCACCAGTGCACCTTAATGGCCCATATTATTCAAAGAGAGCTGCCAAATGACACAAATCAGTTACCCATCTCAACCTTAGCATAATAATCATTACATTAGTGTACTCCACTGATTCTCAATCCTGCTCCTGGGGCCCCCCTGCTCCGCACGTTTTCCATCTTTCCCTGCTCTGTCTACCTGACTGAACCTCATCAGTGGCACTTTTGATTAGCTGAGCTGATGAGAGCATGTTAATCACACTAATTACAAAGAGGTGTGTTTGCAGCAAGGATAGATAGAAGATATACAGGACAGGGGGGCTCCCGGAGTAGATTTGAGAATACGAGTCAGCTTTGATGACGCAGCTTCCCCGCCCCCCCCAGAGGGGGTTCCATGTAAAAAGGCTGCGTCCCTGAGTGGGCTCGAACCACCAACCTTTCGGTTAACAGCCGAACGCGCTAACCGATTGCGCCACAGAGACTGGCACAGGCAGCCTTCTGTGAGATGAGGTTTTGATCACATGACCCAGGGTCTCTCCTCTGAGGGAGGGGTTGGGGGGGTGGGGCAGTCAATCAAAACGAGAAGCACAAATGGTGGCATTACAAGCCCGGCTAGCTCAGTCGGTAGAACATGAGACTCTTAAACTCAGGGTCGTGGGTTGGAGCCCCACGTTGGGCGTAGCTTTTGCCCACTCGCATCATGATCACAAGACGGAGAGTAAGATGTCAGCAATGGTTGTAACTGTATGCTACACTGCCGCTACCAAAGAACCATCGTCCCTGGGTGGGCTCGAACCACCAACCTTTCGGTTAACAGCCGAACGCGCTAACCGATTGCGCCACAGAGACTGGCACATACAGCCTTCTGTGAGATGAGGTTTTGATCACATGACCCAGGGTCTCTCCTCTGAGGGAGGGGTTGGGGGTTGGAGGTTGGGGGTTGGGGGTTGGGGGTTGGGGGTTGGGGCAGTGACTCAAAAAGAGAAGCACAAATGGTGGCGTTACAAGCCCAGCTTGCTCAGTCGGTAGAGCATGAGACTCAATCTCAGGGTCGTAGGGGAGCAGGGTGAGAGTGAGGGGGGCACAGTACACATTGGGCAGGGCACCCTGCTCTAGCAGGTAGGCGAGGCAGGCGTGGGAGTGCGGTGCATTCCAAAACATACCACTGCTTCCGACAAGGATGGGATTCGAACCCACGCGTGCAGAGCACAATGGATTAGCAGTTCATCGCCTTAACCACTCGGCCACCTTGTCTGCATGTTCAGCCGCCCAGTGGCAGCCGAACGCGCTAACCAATTGCACCACAGAGACTGATGCCATGCATGGAATTCTTCTTTCATGCAATTTTTCCTCAATTCAACAGAATTACAAATTCATTGCTCAAAATAATTGCTGCAATGTAGTTAAAAGGTCTTTGTGCAAAACTAAAAATCTTGATAAGCTTCACATCTCCCTGACAAAGACAGTTTAAGTCAATCATTTATTTGACAAGGAAATTAAAAAAAAAAAATTCAACAGTAACAAACAAGAGAATAGTTCTCTGTGTCTATCATTACATTACATTACATTACATTACTGGCATTTAGCAGATGCTCTTATCCAGAGTGACTTACTTCGGTTACAGTTTTTTTTTTTTTTTACAATGCTATCCATTTAAACAGCTGGATATTTACTGAGTTATTAACCTGAGTGGGTTAAGTACCTTCCCCAAGGGTACAGCAGCAGTGCCCCAGCGGGGAATCAAACTTTCGGTTATGAGACATACACCTTAACCACTATACTACATTGCCACCTTTAAAAGAACGCTACCTATACATTTGCATACCGCATTTTAAGGTCTTCTTTCTAAGTCACGCAAGCACACATGCTTGTATTTAGAAGTGTAGCCATTTTTGAGAGCAATACAATTACATTTCAAAACATACCACTGCTTCCGACGAGGATGGGATTCGAACCCACGTGTGCAGAGCACAATGGATTAGCAGTCCATCGCCTTAACCACTCGGCCACCTCGTCTGCATGTTCTGTCCCCCAGTGGCAGTTCTCAGGCCCCACACAAAGGGCAACAGTTGGGCCCTTGGAACACTGTCCCTATTCCAGTCTCCACAAAAATGCTAAGCATCAACTTCGAAGATCTTTTTTTGGGCATTAGAACCTATTTTATTTAGAAAGGCTGCGTCCCTGGGTGAGCTCGAACCACCAACCTTTCGGTTAACAGCCGAACGCGCTAACCGATTGCGCCACAGAGACTGGCACATACAGCCTTCTGTGAGATGAGGTTTTGATCACATGACCCAGGGTCTCTCCTCTGAGGGAGGGGTTGGGGGGGGGGGGTAACAGCGAAATGCGCTAACCAATTGCGCCACAGAGACTGACACTTTTTGTTTAAGCAGTGGTACTCAGGACTTTCACAGCCAAGCGCCCACTTCCCCTTTTGTGAGGGGTGAGGGGGGAGGGTGAGTGGAGCGGGGTGAGGGTGAGTGGAGCGGGGTGAGGGTGAGGGGGGCGGAGGTGAGGGGAGTGGGGTGAGGGTGAGGGGAGTGGGGTGAGGGGAGCGGGGTGAGAGTGAGGGGAGTGGGGTGAGGGGAGCGGGGTGAGGGGGAAGGGGAGTGGGGTGAGGGTGAGGGTGAGGGTGAGGGTGAGGGGTGAGTGGAGCGGGGTGAGAGTGAGGGGGGCACAGTACACGTTGGGCAGGGCACCCTGCTCCAGCAGGTAGGCGAGGCAGGCGTGGGAGTGCGGTCGGCTCTGAGCGCTGACCACCATGTGGAGGGGCCTCCGTCCGCGGGAGCAGCAGGCGTTCACGTCGGCGGCCCGGGACTCCATCAGCAGCCTCAGGCAGTCCAGGCGACCGTGGAGGGCAGCCACGTGGAGGACCGTCAGACCCTGCAGCACACACACAGGGGCACACGGTCACGCTCACGCACACGCTACAGGCCGCGTCTGCAGCTGAGCAGGACACAGGGGACAACAAGCCTTTGGACGGGCGTAAAGTTGGCAAGCTTCCCTCCTCCCCTGTTTCTCATATACGCCCTGTAACTGGTAGGATAAGAGTGACGCCTTCAACACTGTAATGTGGCACGCTGCTTACACCGAGGCACAGAATGGTCACACGTTCCGACATTACATTGCATTACATTGCCTTACATTACATTACATTACATTACATTACTGGCATTTAGCAGATGCTCTTATCCAGAGTGACTTACTTCGGTTACAGTTTTTTTTTTTTTTTTTACAATGCTATCCATTTAAACAGCTGGATATTTACTGAGTTATTAACCTGAGTGGGTTAAGTACCTTCCCCAAGGGTACAGCAGCAGTGCCCCAGCGGGGAATCAAACTTTCGGTTATGAGAC